>NC_088875.1:43307222-43502400 GCF_032884065.1 Artemia franciscana
AGGTTTTCAACATTAAAAAGCACCTTTATAAATGGGGACCAAATTGAGGGGAAGGTAAGGGGACAAGTGCTCCCCCATAGATTTTGAAAAATTTATCTCTGTATTTTCATCAAAAAATAAATTTTCGCCCCCTGCATTTGCGTGAATAGATGGCCTTGCCACTATAGCAACTAATCCTAAATTAAACTTCAGTGGAATACTTTTGATTGGAAATTCAGGGTATGTTTGGAAGATTAAGTTTGTATAACTGGCTTTTTTAATCCTTTATTAGCGGTTGAAAGGAAAATCACGATTGTTATCTAAAGTATCATTTACACGGATGGCCTGGCTCCAAGCCTTTGATTGATTCATTGACAATCTATTCAGATTATCCTAGTGACAAACAGTTTCCTATACTTTTTTGCTTTCTATTCATTCAATCATTCCTAAACGTTACTGGTTTTCTCTAGCTTTCCGGTACCGCCCCTTTTTGAGCTGTTTAACCAATAAGAGACGCTAGAGATAAAGGCAATATTATTCCATGGCGCACGTTCAGAGCTTTCAAGTTTATACGACAATATGAAAATGTCTTCCTGTGGTCTGTATTCGTTCTTTGACAGAGGTGAAAACATGTCTGAATTTCAAAGTGTTAGCAGCTACCCTTTGGACTTAACTGGACCTGGACTAAGTCAACCATATCCTTCAAGTGATGATAGTGCAATTGACGATGAAGAATTTGCTGAAATAAATATTGATTCAGACGTGGAAAGTGAAATGAAATATGAACCTCAGTCTGGTGAAAAGCGGAAATTTGATGGGAGTGATTCAGCATCTTCAGGTATGGATGGTGATAAAAAGAAAAGTGGTCTTGTAAAGCCACCTTATTCATATATAGCTCTTATAACTATGTCAATTATATCCGCACCACAAAAAAAACTAACCTTGAGCGGAATATGTGACTTTATTATGAGCAGATTCCCTTACTATCGTGAACGCTTCCCAGCGTGGCAAAACTCCATTAGGCATAATTTAAGCTTAAATGACTGTTTCGTTAAAATCCCAAGAGAACCGGGTAATCCGGGGAAAGGGAATTATTGGACCCTTGATCCAATGGCCGAAGATATGTTTGATAATGGCTCCTTTTTACGCCGCCGTAAAAGATATAAGAGACACCAACATGATTTTTTCCGTGAAACCGCTGCATTTTTAGACCCATACCACGCAGCTCTTCTTGGCCACTCACCTGGATTCTTTCCACACAGTCCTGCTGGACTGCCACCACTTCAGTCCTTAGGCTTACTGCCACCTTTTAACGTCGGGCTCGGTATCGGACTCCCCTCGTTAGCTAATAATCCCTTTGCTGGAGGGTTACCCTCCTTCAATGATCTACATAATTCCCATGCTACTGCTTTAATGCAGCTGAATCTGCCACCTCATTTAAGACTACCACAAACCTCTGTCCTAAAACAGTTGCCGTCGGTTTCGTTGAAGCCTGATATACCAAGTGTTCCAGAAAAAAGTCCAGTGGTTAAACAGAATTTTAGTATTGAAAACTTAATTGGCAAAAAGGAAGAAAATGATGTAAAAACAGAGACTAATGGACTTCGTAGTTTACATTTTCCTTCATTTGATATTGATAAGTGGCGGAGATTAGGATTGCCACTTCAAAATAATACCATATAAAGTGATGCTTAGTGGCAGTTCCCAGTTTAAGCACAAATGATATCGCCTCTTTTTATTTGTTCTGTGATAATTTTCGTTCTGTTGTTTTCTGGAATATGAAGTTATGTTGATCTCATGCGTTAGATTGATTTTCTAAATGAAGTAATATTGTAAATATAATGATCGTCGTGTATTTGGTGTAAATAGATTTTTAAATGATATTCGATTAGTTTCTTTAAGAAATATGTATAGGATAGTCAGTTATCTCGTCTTAGAAGCTGGGGTGTCAATTGAGGAGGAGCGGGGGGCTATTACCCCCGATTTCGAACAGTATCTTTTTTGGGCATTTTCAGTGAAAAATACATTTTCGTGGAAGAAAAAAGAATGTGATTGCTCGGCCTATATTTAAAAAAATATTTTTCCCCCTTCCAATAATCCTAAGCTTTCTTGAATTGACGCTCCTTCTGAGGAGAGGAAAATCGGGTAAAATTAGGAAAATATTTTCCTTCTAAACTAGCTGCAATAACACTGCAATTCTTACCTAATTTTAATCAATCTAATTTCATGTGACATTGCTCTGAAAGTATTTTGAAATTGAACTTTATTTCATCAGATAAAGTTGGTATCAAAGTTGACTAATTTATTCAATTATTCGCATCTATTAATGACGTTTGTCGACTACGAAAATCCTTGCGCCGACCCCATGACAGCTAGGATCCTCCGGCCAACATTTTTATTATTCATTTTTAACATCCTTAGCTCGTGTGAAAATTTTCCGTTATTTAAAAATGAAAGTAGCGTACTATTTTAGAATTTTTTGTTCCTTATTTTGGTATTTTCACAAATCCAAAAACCAACCACCCCTTAGATATTGAGAAATACTTTTTTATATATTCATAATAAAATTGACAAAAATCATTGCCCTCCCTAAATTTTCGTTGTTACGCCTCCCACTTTCCCCAAAATCAGTGTTGGGGAAAGTGGATGGACAATGTGAACCTTTCATTGTCAATTAAAACTGTCATCATTGACAATTAATAGTTAATAATTGATTATAATCAGATGGTTAAATAGCAATGGATATCAGGCTTGCTGTATGAATACTCGTCGGTAAATTGATCCTTTCTATTGATTCTATTCTCTTACTTGGTTTTTTCTGTGCCAATCAGCATTAAACATTCCTCCTCCCCCTATTACAATGATTAATTCTGCTGTTAAAGAATTGATATAAGAAAACTTAAAAAAAGAAAAAGTTAAAAAAAAAGAAAAGAAAATTAGTTATACAAAGCAGTGTCAATACTAAACTATCAGAAATGTAAATTGAATATCAGCAGAAATATAGAGATATGTATATATATATATATATATATATATATATATATATATATATATATATATATATATATATATATATATATATATATATATATATATATATATATATATATATATATATATATATATATATATATATATATATATATATATATGAAATATGTAAAATATAAGCATAAAAAAATTCTTTTTTTACATAAACATAAAGTATGTAATAAGATTAAAAGCAAAGAAAAGTTACCCTACATTTGAGGGAGTTTTGCCTCATCCCGTCTGTTGAAGTTCAACTTACACTTCACTGAAAAAATGATTAGAATACAAATGGTTTTAGGTAGCCTACAATGGATTTTAGCTGGTTTTCCACCCCTATTACCTTACAAATTAGAATACTGATTCATATGTTTTGGCACTTATTTATTCTTTTGGGGTAAATTGATTCTTTCTGTTAATTTTTTAAGTTGAATTTTGTTATTATCACAGCTGTTTAGAAGAAGAATGCTTCTATAAAACTAAAAGACTTAGCCATCATTGATATATTTTTAGTCATTTATAATCTGATGATTAAATATCGATGGATTTCATGCTTGCTATATAAGCACTTTAGGGTAAGTTGATTCTTTCTAAGTTTTTAACGTTTGTAAACTACTTCGGTCATGCATGTCTCAAAATATATACTACCAGTAACTAAAAAATTACAGGTAGAACATCTTTCATCTCAACCATTATATATTTTGCATATGTCTTATGGGCTTCACTTAGTTGCCATTGGACATCCGTCGGGTTTAATCTACTCACTTCAACTAATCAAATGGTTTAAAAGTTTAAGGAATATTAAACAAAAAATGCATTTTCTTGCAGGAAATAAGGGAATGAAGAACCCTAATATATACTAATCGGTTAATTAATGGTCTATTTTTATCTCTTCTCGTTACACAGCCCACGTTTTTGAATTTAGCCTTCACATTTGAGCATAATGTGGCTATTTGCCCAACAATTGTTTCCCTTTTTTTTGAAAAATCGGGGTCTTGGTGTGTGGCCATCAAAACAACGCAACTACAAAAACAACAGCTAACGTAATTGGAAAGTGTAGACTCCATAAGTTGTCTTTGCAGCCCTTTTCTACTTACCGCTTCTAATATACAAGATAAAATTTATTCATCATAAAATACATACAATGTTACAGTTCCCCCAAAGGCTCATTGGCCTGTAAAGAAGGGGTGAAACAAACGAGTCACTTACTCAGCGAAGGAAAAAAAAATCACTTACTCACAGAGAGAGGAACAAAAATGAGAAAAGACAGTAATAATAATAAACAAATAAATAAAATAAAATAAATCTATAGAACATAAAAATTTAAATAAATGGAAGAAATAATTAAGTCTATTAAATAGACTCTAATAAAATAAGAATATATAAGAAAAGAATAAACAAATGGACAAAAAAGAAGCCAAAAAGCTGTTAAAATTTTTTTAACATCTTGAAAGAGCTAATTCTAGCAACTTATTCCATTCAATATGACTCACCGTTAAAGAATTTAAATCTGATCTTACACAAGGAATAAAAGGAACTTGAATATGTTTTTTATATTATATAAGCTGGTTTATGTTTATGCTATGCTATATTGTATCGATGTATGTATCGATATATATTGTATCGGTTTATGCTATATTGTATCGATTGTTAATTGTACAATTACATATAATATAATTATGGTACCACCAGCATAATCTGATTCTACAAAAAGGGAGATTTTGATCTCCAAGTTGCAGATGCTGTTTTGCGTTCATTTACGTACTTGCTTCAGGAACAGTCCAGTTTATCTCCTCTCTAATTCTGCGAAAAGATCATGTTCTCACTCATTTTGACCAGAAAAGACAAACGCGACAATTTCAAACATTTCGTAGTAACAAACTGTTTGAAATAATAACCGAAACTCTAAAAACGGAATTTTGATGCCAATATATACAACAACAAAAAAACAGTTTTTATTCTGATTTTAAATATATAAGTTTCATCAAGTTTAGTCTTACTCATCAAAAGTTACGAGCCTTAGAAAATTTTCTTTATTTACAAGAAAAGGGAGAAACACCCCATAAAGTCATAGAATCTTGATGAAAATCATACCATCAGATTCAGCGTATCATAGATCCCTACTGAAGAGGTTTCAAGCTCCTATCTGCAAAAATGTGAATTTTTGCGAAGAAAGATCATGGATGCGTGTTTATTTGTTTTGTTTGTTTGTTTTTTTCCCCCAGGGGTGATCGTATCGACATAGTGGTCCTAAATTTTCACGAGAGGGCTCATTCTAACTGAAATTAAAAGTTCTAGTGCCCTTTTTAAGTGACTGAAAAAATTGGAGGGCAACTAGGCCCCCTCCGACGCTCATTTTTTCCTCAAAGTAGCCGGATCAAAATTTTAAGATGGCCATTTTGTTCAACGTAGTGGAAAAATCTAACAACTGTCTTTGAGGATGACGTAGCCCCCACAGTCCCCAGGGGAAGGGCTTCAAGTTATGAACTTTTCCATTGTTTGCAAATAGTATTGGTTATTGGGAAGTATACTGACGTTTTCAGAGGGAGATTTTCTGGTGGGGGGGGGGGGTTCGTGGTTTTCGCAGGGTGGTTATGTGAGAGGATCTTTCCATGGAGAAATTTATCATGGGGGAAACGAATTTCTATGGAGGGGGTGCTTGATTTCCCGGCATTATTTAAAAATAATGAGAAATTAAATGGAAAACAAGTTTTTTCAACTGAAAATAAGGAGCAACGTTAAAACTTAAAACGAATAGAGATTATTACATACATGAGGGGGTCTTCCCCACCTCAATACCTCGTTATTTAGGCTAAAGCATTTTTAGTAATTTCAAAAGAACTATTTATTCTAATTAATTGCCTTTGTGGCTCAGGGGTCTTTCTTAAGGAATTAGAACAAAATTCGAACTTAACTGTAAAAAGCGAGGTATTTACGAGAGGGCGAACCCCCTCATATACATAATAAAAATATACGAATATAGAAGTTCGTTACATAAGTTAATTTATAGGTGACATATATTTATTACTAATAAAAATGTTCATAAATAAAACTAAAATCTCTAGTTTTTTTTTAAATTGGATGGTAACAAGGCCCCCTCAGCCGCCCCTTTTTCTCGAAATCGTCCAATCAAAACTTTGAGAAACCCATTTAGCCCAAAAAGTAAAATTAACATGCAAATTTTGTTTTAATTATTCATGTGCGGTGAGCCAAAATCAAAAGCTGCATTAATTCAAAAAGGTTCAGAAATTTAATAAAAAACAATTTTTTTTAAGCTTAAAGTAAGGAGCGACATTAAAAGTAAAAACGAACAGAAATTATTCCGTATATGAAAGGGGCTTCCTCCTTCTAACACCCCGCTCCTTACACTAAAGTTTGACTCTTTCTCACAACTCTACTTTATAAAACAGTAAATAACTCGTTGTATTGTTCAAATTAGTTAAGAGGTCTAGATTAGTCTAGATTAGGTGTTTTTGATGCTTTCAGGCAAAAGGAATTGTAATCGAATAAACAGTCCACGAGCAAAGTTGACAGCGAAAACGTAGGCTCCATATCAATCTTTTTGTTGTCATCGTTTCTTATATTAGAAGGTTCTTTGAGTAATCTGAAAAGATACCAAAATCAGCAATACAATTGAAGGGTTTGTGTCCACCCAAGCTCGATAATATTGTGGCCCTAAACTGACCCTGGTCCGTACTTTCGCGGTTTTTTTTTCTTAAATCTAAATGTAAAGAGAGTAAGTTTAATCCTTCTGAGGTCTTCCGATCGAAACATTCCAATAAGTATAAAGCAGCAGTACTTCGTACTTTTAAAATAGTGATTAGAGGTCCCACTGAAAAAATTGTCAGTTAGTCATTATCAGTTTCCTCCCCCCTGGGTCAGATCAGGCTTTTGGCCTTCACTTTTAATTAACAGAAATTACTGGACATCGACAAATGGACCATAGCCCTGGTTAGAAGGGGATTAAAAAATTTTATATTCACTTTAATTTCAATTGAATCCCAGCTGACCCCCCCCCCCCCCTGATGCCTGGATGTATTCCTATACCGAAAATTAATTTTGATGATTTTGTTGTCTTGTATTCTTCTGTGAACTTGATTCGGCAACAGTTCAATTTATAAAATCTTCTGAAAGAAAAAAATATAATAACAGAAATCTTTGTCAATTCCATTTGAATGATTTCTATTTACCAAATTTTAATAGCCACTTCAAGTGTCACTTCTTCCAATTCTCCCTCTACTACCTACCCCTTCCCCAACCGTTGCGTCTGGATTTCAGATCTTGACTCGTCTTGCGTCTGGATTCTAGGAGTTAGCTGATTTTGACTTTTTTCCCTTATTTCAACTGATTTCGAATAGTTGGTTCATAATGCCAAACAGTCCTAACGCTAATTTAAAATAAAAAAAAAGCGTAAAAAAATCAGGCAACTTTTGTATATAGATTATAACTACATCCAGATCTTACGGTTAGGGGGGGGGGTAGATTCGGAATGGAAGTGGGGAAAGGGGCTCTATATTTTTATAGGGATATAATGAAAATTAAGAATTAGCAGAAAAATTCAAGTCATGCAAGCTTTTGACAAGCGCTTTCAAAGTTGTTACAAAAAACTGTGGAGCTCTGAAAACAATCAGAGTAAATTATTGAGATATTACTTTCAGAGAAGCTAATGACAGTACACGCAAAATCAGTTCACTTCGTGCAACCTAGCAAAACGAACAACGGCCCATAGTAAAAAAACATTTTGGTACTTGTATGATATACCCCCTACCACTCAAGAAGTAAAACTAGGTCAGTCCTAATGAAATATACCTAAGTATGATAAAATATGATATTTTAGAAACAAATTTGGGCTATATATTTCCAAATTAGGGGGGGGGGGGGTAAAGCACAGCGGGTGTGCATGCAAAATGTGTTAGTTGCAATTATTCTGATATTATGAAATAAGAATTGTTTTCTGACTTCAGACTATTAAAATATTTACCCCCCCCCCCTAATATGCAAATGTTTAGCTCAAATTATATATTTTTCATCTTTTCTGTCACTTCTCTTTGTCTTTTCTCACGCTAAGTTGAAAGAAACTAGCGAAAGAAACCGGTTTACAGTGAGTTAATGCATTAACAACTTGAGCGGTTATATATAAACATTTATAATACTAAAATATCCTCTTTAATACTAGCTAGCTGACTCCCTTACTTAATATTTTCTTTTATCATCTCTACAACACCAGGTATGAAATACCAATATTCCTTAATGCTACGAACACTGTATTCCCCTATCACATGTTTTAGAAAATTAAAACTTTCTAGGAAGAATTCAGCGTTTGATCTAACCGAAAGTCATACAAATATCTCTTCTATTTCTATTGAAAAGAAACTATTTTCCATAAGAAAGACAAAAGCTGTTGTCAAAATTCAACCAAAGAATAGGAATACAAAGTGGTTCTGATAACCTACTGGAAGTATGTTTTTGAAAATTCTAGTAAACCAGTTTATAACATTCGACTAAAAAATATTGAAATGACAGAAAATATTACGAGTTTATATTATAATATTATTATATTTACGAAAATTCAATATATATATATATATATATATATATATATATATATATATATATATATATATATATATATATATATATATATATATATATAAGTTCAAATCGCTCTTTACTTATTTTTTTCGCTTTGTTTACTATGGGCCGTTGTTCGTTTCGCTAGGTTGCACGAAGTTAACCGATTTTGCGTTTACTGTCATTAGCTTCTCTGAAAATAATATCTCAATAATTTACTCTAATTATTTTCAGAGCTCCAGGGTTTTCTGCAACAACTTTAAAAGCGCTTGTCAAAAGCTTGCATGACTTGAATTTTTTCTGCTAAGTTTTTAATTTTCATATGTCCCTATAAGAAATTATAGCCCCTTTCCCCACTTCCCTTCTGAATTTATTCCCCTAACCGTAATATATGGATGTAGTTACAATCTATATACTAAAGTTGCCTTTTTTTAACGCTTTTTTACTTTAAATTATTGTTAGGACTGTTTGGCATTATGAAATGTGAACCAACTATTCAAAATCAGTTAAAATAAGGGGAAAAAGTCAAAATAAGCTAACTTCTAGAATCCAGACGCAAGACGAATCAAGATCAGAAATCGCAGGCTGTTAATTAGAGACACATTTGACAATTAATGTTTTTACCTGTCCAGTTTTTATAAACCTTTTTCAGCTCCAGAACAATGTGCTAAATGGTGCGAAAAATGAAAGTTATTAGTGCCAA
Source organism: Artemia franciscana (assembly GCF_032884065.1). NCBI lineage: Eukaryota > Metazoa > Arthropoda > Branchiopoda > Anostraca > Artemiidae > Artemia > Artemia franciscana. The sequence goes on from NC_088875.1 coordinate 43,316,503, forward strand.
TTTAACCAGCACCAGCAGCCCACTGGATAAAAATAGGGTGATGATAAGTGGCTCATACGACAGATAATATTTTTCCTATCCGCTTTTTACGAGTTCATAACAACTGAACCCAAATCAAGTGCCATATGACACAAAAAAAGGAAAGCACTGGTGCCGCCTCTGAGATTACTGGGGTTCATTTGGGCTAGGAGTCTCGGCAAACTTTCTTTAGATCAAACCTGGTGAGGAGCGACAGGCTCAATAGTAACCGAAAGTCCAAAAGACGAAATTTTGATACCAATATATACTTCAAAAGAATTGGATTTTTATGCTGATTTTAAATATATAAGTTTGATCGAGTTTAATCTTACCCCTCAAAAGTTAAGACCATGAGAAAATTTGCCTTATTTGAGAAAAAAGAAGGGGAAACACCCCTAAAAGTCATAGAGTCTTAATGAAAATCACACCTGCGGATTCAGTGTATCAGTGAACCACCCAATTGTAGAGGTTTCAAGCTTCTATCTACATTATTTATTACTAATAAAAATGTTCGTAAATAAAATTAAAATTTCTAGTGGCCTTTTTAAGGAACCGAAAAAATAGGAGGGCAAATAAACCCCCTCCCCCGCACCATTTTTCTCAAAATGGTCCGATCAAAACTTTGAGAAAGCCATTTAGCAAAGAAAAAGTAGAGTTAATATTCAAATTGTGTTCTAATTATTCATGTACGGTGTGCCAAAATCAAAACCTACATTAATTCAAAACCGTTCATTAGGTAGGTAGGTAACTTTATTCAAAAAACAGTACTATAAACTTTCAGTCATTAGCTAAGAGAAAATGGGCCACAATAGCCTGTAAGCATAGCTGACATCTAATACGATCCATTTCTTTAAAATATTTCACACATCATCAAAAAATAAATAAATAAGATACAAAAACTACAAAAAAAGAAAGCAAAACAAAAAAACTGATGATCATTTTAACAAAATGGGGATGGGAAGAGATACACTTCTTCCGGTCTAAAATACTGAAATTGCTATTTGATCAGAAGATGGATCTTGAGGCGACGTTTCAGCAGAGACAGACTTTCTGATTCCTTAACATGCTGTGGGAATGGATTCCAGACACTCGGTCCCATCTATCTGATGAGATGAGTCGACTGGGAAGTATTCCGAAACTCATGAACATGATTATTTGAATTTTGCGTGTCATAATCATGATAAGAAGAACCTAAGTTAAAAAATTCATTAAAATATCTGGCCCCCGTCAATGCCTCGCTCTTTATGCTGAAGTATTTTGAGTAATTTCAAAAGAGCTATTTATTCTATTTAAACAGCCTTTGTAGTTCAGGGGTCATTATTAAAGAACTGAAACACAATTGTAACTTCAGTGTGAAGAGGGAGTTATTGACGAGGGGCTGAACCCCGTTATATACGTAATAAAAATACGAATTTAGAAGTTCGCTGCATAAGTAATTTGTAAATTACGTATATTTATTCCTAATAAAAACGTTCGTAAACAAAATTAAAGTACTAGTGGTCCTTTTAAGTAGCCAAAAAATCAGAGGGCAGCTACGCCATCTCCCCCCTCCCCCTTTCTTCTTGAAATCGTCAGATCAAAACTTTGAGAAAGCTATGCGACCATTTACTTGACTACTGTTAATAGTGGAAAAAATAAAGCCATTTATAATTGCCGTTTTTCGTTCTGTATGGAACTTGGTTTAGTGATGTCAATCTCAGTTTGCAATAAGCATATAGGCATACGATTTATCTTTTGAATACGTACCTAATCAGTATCCAGTAGGCTGTTAGCGGTAATGAAACGAGATGGAGAAAAAAAGAAGGGAGAAATTGAGATTGGCAGCTGTAAATGTTTTATTCAGGGTAGCAGTCCTGATAGTCAATTTCTTTACAGGTGACAATTCGAGGGGTCTGTAGATCCTTTTTCAAACATTAGGGAACCAATATTGCTGCCATGGAAATATTTGCATCTTGGATATAATTAATCTTCATTTTATATAAATATTAAAAGAGAAGTTTTCATTACCTGATAGTTCCTGTAAAAGAAATATGAAAAAAACTTCGTTTTCTTAAAGAGTTAAAGAGGCTGCGTCCCAAAGTCGAACCTTAAAACGTACAGGAATTAGGAGAGGCAGTTGGGGGGCTGCCGCCCCCCAAACCCCCTGCTTTTAAAGACTCTTTTGTACAGGTTTTTTGTTGTGGGGGGACTTCATTGTTACTAATTACTAGTTTCGGCGCAATGGCTCTCCTGTCCTCTTGTGTTTAACATTTTTCGAAGTTATTCCATTATTCATTCATTTCAATTTTTTGTTAATTAAAAGAGGGCCTTTCCGAAGCCAAGAGCGGGGGGTGAGGGGGGCGGCAGCCCCCTACAACAAAAAACCTGTACAAAAGAGTCTTTAAAAGCGGGGGGTTTGGGGGGCGGCAGCCCCCCAACTGCCTCTCCTAATTCCTGTACGTTTTAAGGTTCGACTTTGGGACGCAGCCTCTTTAACTCTTTAAGAAAACGAAGTTTTTTTCATATTATTTCTGTACGTTTTTCTACAATCCATGGTGGATGTAATTTAATAATAATTTTCCATGTTTATTTTCTCGCTTTCTGTATCAATAAATTCAAACTGACAAAATTATCTAATTTTGATAATTTTAATAGTTTAGCAGCTTAATTAAAAATTTAGCAGCTTAATTAAAAATTTAGGAGCTAGTGGTTTTTACCCACCCGCCTCCGGTTTATGGGCCCAGCGAGCTTCCGCTGCGCCAAGCTGCTGTTATGTTTGTTATCAAACAAGTTATTACAATAGAAAATTTCACCAACGGCTTCAAATAGGAAATCAATTTAAATGGTTCTTTTAACTTGCTTCCATCAAGCCTTACCCCCGCTTCAGTATAAATTCTTGTGAACATTCCAGTATGTAATTCTGATCACATGTTTCCATGTTTATTTTCTCCCTTTCTGTATCAATAAATTCAAACTGACAAAATTACCTAATTTTACAAATTTTAAAAAGTTAGCAGCTAGCGGTTTCGATCCACCGACCTCTGGATTATGGGCGCAGCACGCTTCCGCTGCGCCAAGCCGCTGTTAGTGTAAGAATTTTTCAAACAAGTGATGTTATTACAAGAGAAAATTTTACATTCAATGGGGAAATGGGTTTTTCTAAGCTAGAAAATCGGGGGGTTAAGATTTTCCTACGAAACTATCAAGGGCACTTACTCGGAGAATTCCGCGTCGAATGAGTCTTCGTACACCCAGATCCGATGTCGGCTGTGACCTGTAGGCGTGGCAGAAAAAAAGGGTTTCTGTCATTTTTCTCAAATAAAAATTTTACGGATTAAGACAGAATTTTTTGAAGCTTTCAGTCAGTCTTACCATGTCGAGCTGATCATTTTGATGTACTTGATGTTGAAATTCGTAACTTTTAACAACAAAAAACTTAACATGGGCTCTTATAGGGAAATGGGGTTTTTCTAAGCTAGCAAATCGGGGGGTTAAGATTTTCCGATGAAACTTTCAAGCAAAATTACTCGGAAAATTCCGCGTCGAATGAGTCTTCGTACACCCAGATCCGATGTCGGCTGTGATCTGTAGGCGTGGCAGAAAAAAAAAGAATATGAACATTAAGTGGCTATGCGTGGTTTCTGGAAAACAGGGAATGAGTAATCCGATCGAGCTGAAATTTCGCGGATAAGCTCCTGAGCCCTAGGGGACCTTAACTTGTGAATTTCAGCCCGATCGGACAACGTTAAAGGGGGGCTGGGGTTGGTGGGCCGAAACTTTCGGCCAGATTTTCCCCATGAAGGAAAAGTCGGAGGGGAATGAAATTTGGCAGGTTTCTTAGTTGGAGCTCGGGGTACGAAATGCATCCCTTCCCATCCCTCTGCGACCACTGGAACCGAAGATCGCTTAACATTGTCGTGGTTCGCCTCTTTAAAGAGGCACGAGTGTGCCTCCTTGAAGTGTTTTTTTAATTTAAGAAAAATGTTAAAAGTAATCAAAACCATAAACATAAACTTGGCTAACATGAGACTCCATATGCTAGATTGTAGCCGCTGTATTAATTCGAATTGGGTATTTTAGCGCCATCGCAGTTTTCCGCCACCGCATGTTTCCCGCCACCCAGGAAATCTTGCATCATCAAGAGGATTAGTTGGGTCGGAATAAACAGGCTAGGTTAGTCTATGTCTATATCTTCTATGTCTATATGTATGTCTATGTCTATGTTTTTGTCTATATCTGTGTCTGTGTCTGTGTCTATGTCTGTTCTTATGTCTATGTCTGCGTATTCTGACCTACCTGAATTCAAAGTTGGCGGAAAACAAATGGTGGTGGAAAACCGCGGTGGCGTTAAAACACTGCTACCATTAGTTCTTATGTTATGCGATCTGTCGTTGTGGGCAATTCTTTTTATTAAAAAAACACTTGCTACTAAGGGGAAATATTTTCTACGCTAGGCTACAGCTGCTGCTGTAACCCTAATGTTGTACGATTTAACGCAAGCTACTGTGCTCAGATGAGTCACTTAGCTAAAAATTTTATTCCCATCATTTCTGTTAGAAATACACAAAAATATATTTTATAAAATACAATTTAACCTTAATGAAAAACATGATTCGCTGATCAGAATAATTTACTCCCATTCTTGTTGTTTATTTTGCAAGATCACTTTGCAAGATCACTAGATTTTTTTATAAGTTTTGAAAGTTTATGGAAAAAGTTCGCAAGACTTAGTTTCTCATAATAAATTTTCTAATTTTTATAACGTTCCTACAAGGATTTAACCCAAATTCCATATTTATATTTCGAGAAATATCAGGTTTTCCATGATTTTTAACTACTCAGCTGTATCCTTTAAAACGTAAGCTGAAATCATTCCGTATCTTTTTTTTAGCAAAGCTAAAAATTTCATAGAAGACTTTAATCTTTGATCTTACAGAATGTCAAACAAACGTCTTTTCTATTGTCATTGAAAAGAGCTAGTTCGCATAAGAAAAACAATAGCTGTTGTCAAAATCCGCCCAAAGAATAAGAAAACAAAGCGGTCATGCTACTAAAAGTATTTCTAGAAAATACAAACAACCAAGACAAGTTATTACTTTTGAAAAATTGACTTGGGATCCTATCTCTAGAACCAGGTTTCCAAATTGAATCCCGCCCACAAGTTGACAAAAGGACTCTAATCGTCAGGGAAACTGTTGGTAATTACAAGTTGGAGAAGAGCATGACATGAAAAAGATAACATTTGAGATTAGTTTTAACATTCTTGTGAGGTGAGGTAATCTTGGGGCTAAATATGTGGAAGAGAATTGACCATATGGCTTGGATATTGCCGATAGCCAGGGTAGGGATGCTCCCTCAAATTTGAAGAGATTGGGTCGTAAATGGAGGGGGGGGGGGGTAGTTATTGTTTAATTGAAAATTGGAGCTGTTAAAGATTGTAAGTGATTTTAAGAGCTAGATTAGATAAAAGACGGCCAGGAACAAAATAGAATAAAAATTAAAGTGAAAAATGACCACAAGTAACTATCAATAGGTAAATGAAGTCCAAAGCGAACAGAAATTGCAATAATTAGCACAGTCAAACTAAATAAGAACAGATATTACCTCAATCAGGAGTAGGGCTAACGCTCCCTATGCATTCTAAGAATCTGAATGTCATATGCGCTTTAATGAAAGCAAAATGCATTGTAAATGTTTTCTTTACTATCATAGTAGATCTACTATCTACTATCATACTATCATACAGCGCAATAGCGATTATCAAACAGTTCGTGGTAACGAACTGTGTTAAGGAGCACACTCGTCCCGGGCACAGAATCTTTGAGGTGTAAAAATTCAAATAAACATCTGACGGTTATAATCATTTTGTAATTTTGAAATTTATTTTTATTAAAATAAAGAGAGGACACAGTTGGCAGTAAGTATAAGCAAATTCAATTCGAAATTTTATTTTTCCCGTATCTTCATCACCATTTAAAATAAGTCAGCAAACCGAATTTTGTTAATTTTAATGTTTTATTTGATATTTTTTTATTCAAATTTTGTTAATAAATGGATATTTTGTTGAAATATGGCGTGAAATTTTTTTTTGGGAGGGGGGCAATAATCAATATTTTTCCTGGGCGCAAGAGAGGTCAGAACTGCCGCTTTTGGGAGGAGGGCTGGAATAAAATTGTGATGGTTTATTACGGTATTATCTTTTTCTCTCAGCTATCGAATCTATCCAACAGTTGATAAATCACCCTTTTTTACAGAAAAAAGTGAAATAACTTAAAATTTGGGCTGTATGGGATGTTTTGGAAAACAATCAAGATTTAGGCCTCTGATGGTCAAGAGTGTAAAAACTGCAACTTTTCAAACAGTTCATGGTAACGAACTGTAAGGAGCGACCCGGCTCAATAGTAAACGAAACTCTAAAAAACAGAATTTCGTTGCTAAAAGATACATCAAAAGAATCGGAATTTTATGCTGATTTTAAATATATAAGTTTCATCAAATTTAGTCTTTATCATCGAAAGTTACGAGCCTGAGAAAATTTGCCTTATTTTGGAAAACAGGGGGAAACACCCCTTAAAATTCATAGAATCTTAAAAAAAAATCACACCATCACATTCAGCGTATCAGACAATCCAACTGCAAAAATTTCAAGCTTCTATCTACAAAAATATGGAATTTCGTGTTTTTTTGCCAGAAGACAGATCACGGGTGCGTGTTTATTTGTTTTTTTTTCCTGGGGTCATCGTATTGACCAAGTGGCCCTAGAATGTCTCAAGAGGACTCATTCTAATGGCAATGAAAAGTTCTAGTGCCCTTTTTAAGTGACCAAAAAATTGGAGGGTACCTAGGCCCCACGCTCAAGTTTTTCCCAAAGTCAACGGATCAAATTTTTGAGATAGCCATTTTGTTCAGCATAGTCGAAAACCATAATAACTATGTCTTTGGGGATAACTTATTCCCCCACAGTCCCCGGGGGAGGGGTGGCAAGTTACAAACTTTGACCAATCACCTTATAGTGATTGGTGCTTTTGATGTGAGTAGAGTGTTTGATTCGTCGATTCACGCTCAGGCCCTTTTAGCCGCTTACCAGCAAGATTTAAACCTCCGTGTCACTAGCGTACTGTACGATATGTATTGCCGTTTAAAAGCGCGTATAAAGATAGGTAACCGCATCACATCAGTGATTGTTCCAGTAAAGAAAGGTGTCCGCCAGGGTTCATTATTATCCCCAAGTTTGTACAATAACAGTGTTTTAAATGCTCAGTCATGTGTCAATGTTTCATGTATCTCCAAGAGTATAAATGTGTCGCTACTTACATACGCGGACGATCTATTAAATATAAGTCGATCTATTAGGGGTCTGCAATCGAATTTCTCACTAATTTTCTACGTGATGAATACCGAAAAATCGGCCTGGCTTTCAATACTTCTAAATCTGCGATTCTTTTTTTCAACGATAGTCCTTCTCAGCCTGAACACCTCCTGCTGGGTAGCGATTCAATTACCGTTTCATCTCACGTCGTGTATCTGGGTCTACCTATAGGCCGTAACCTTAACGAAACTCGTCTACTGCTCGTCAAACACGTCGAGAAAAAACTCTGCACCGCGTATGGGTCTATCCGGTCCCTTTATTTCAGGTTCGCGAAGTTCCTGCTGCGATGCCCCTTGTGGACGAAAAATACTTATATGATTGATAAACATAGGATTGCAGACCCCAGTATCGCGGTAAACCGATTGATTTCTAATTTCCAGGCAAAATGGAACCACCCCTGGCTTAAACATTTCTACAGTTCTTGATTGTGTATTTTTCCATGTTGTGTTTTAAATTTCTCTCCGTTTTTCTTCTCTTTTTTCTTTTATTTTTTTTTCTTCTTTCATTGTACTCCGTTTTGTTCCATGTGAAAAATACGGGTAATAAATATTTTACTTACTTACTTACCAATGTTTACATACAGTAATGGTTATTGGGAAGTGCATAGACGTTTTCAGGGGGAATTTTTTGGTTTGGGGGGAAGAGGGGGAGGGGAGGCGGCTATGCGGGATGATCTTTTCTTGGATAAATATGTCATGGGGGAAGAGAAATTCAATGAAAAGGGCGCAGGATTTTCTAGCATTACTATATAAAAAAAAACCTTACCTTAGACCTTAGTTCCTCCAGAGCCATCGGTGGCGCATAGGGCGTCGACAAAGCCTCTCCATTCGTCTCGCATTGGTGCTGCAGCGATGACGTCTTCCCATTCAGGTATTAGTGAGGTGCCGGCCGTCCTCAGATCTCGGTCATGTGTTCGTCTCAATGTATTTTTGGGGCGGCCTCTCTTTCTTCTACCGTCTGGCTTCCATTCATAGGTTGTTCGAGGAAGGCGGCTCTCTTCCATACGAAGAACGTGTCCCAGGTATGTCCACCGCCTTATGAAGCCTGTCCATGCCAGCCTGTACCAAGCCAAGATGAAGGAGGAGGGTTGGGCGACAGGTTTGCTACCTGTCCCTGTAAAAAAGCCCCATCAACGGAAACGTCGATATGAAAAAAAAACAATGAAAAAATAAACATGAAATTTTTTTTTCAATTAAAAGTAAGGAGTAGCATTAAAACTTAAAACGGACAGAGATTATTACGCATATGAGGGGCTCTTCTCCTCCTAAATACCTCGTTCTTTATGCTAAAGTATTTTTAGTAATTTTAACTATTTATTATATCGCCTTTCTGATTTAAAGGTCACTTTTAAAGAATTGGGACGAAACTTAAGCTTTAGAGTAAAGAGCGATGTATTGACTAGGGGACAAACCCCTCATATACATAATAAAAATATAAGAATATAGAAGTTTGCTGCGTAAGTTAATTCTCAAGCTAAGTATATTTTTTACTAATAAAAACATTCGTCAAAAATTAAAAGTTCTAGTTGCTTTTTTAAGTAACCGAAAAATTGGAGGGCAACTAGGCCTCCTTCCCCACCCCTTATTTCTAAAATTGTCTGATTAAAACTAAGAGAAAGCAATTTAGCCAAAAAAAAGAATTAATATGCAAATTTCATATTTATAATTTATGTATGGAGAGCCAAAATCAAACATGAATTAATTCAAAAACGTTCAGAAATTAAATAAAAAAAACTAGTTTTTTTAACTGAAAGTAAAGAGCGACATTAAAACTTAAATTGAACAGAAATTACTCCATGTGTGAAAGGGGCTGTTCCCTTCTCAACGCCCCGCTCTTTATGGTAAAGTTTTCTACTGTTTAATAAAGTAGAATTGAGAGAAAGAGTCAAACTTTAGCGTAAAGAGCGGGCCGTTGAGAAGGGAACAGCCCCTTTCATACACGGAGTAATTTCTGTTCGTTTTAAGTTTTAATGTCGCTCCTTACTTTCAGTTAAAAAAAAACTAGTTTTTTTTTTTATTTAATAAACTAAGGAGCGATTGGACACAATGTATTTTTTTTGTTACAACATAAATAGAATATGAATCTATTGCTTGTCCTATGTGTTGATCTCAGGATGAACGTTCTATACATTTTTTGTGTGAATGTATCGAATTGAATGAATAGAGGCGAAAGATGTAGGTAGGTAGGTAGGTAATTTTATTCAAAAAACAATACAATAAACTTTCATTCATCAGCTAAAAAAATAGGCCGCAATGGCCTGTAAGCATAGCTGACATCAAATACGATCCATTTCTTTAAAATATTTAACTTACATCAAAAAGAAAAATAAATAAGATAAATAAACTACAAAAAAAGCAAAAAAAAAACACAAAAAAAGAAAACAAAACAAAAACTAATGGTCAATTTAACAAAATGGAGGGAGATACCCTTCTCTCAATCTAAAATACTCAACATTACTAATTGTTCAGAAGATGGGCCTTGAGGCGTCGTTTCAGCTGAGGCAGACTTTCTGATTCCTTAACTTGCTGTGGGAATGGATTCCAGACGGACGGTCCCATGTATCTGATGACATGAGCCGACCGTGAAGTATTCCGAAACTCATGAACAAGATTATTTAAATTTCGCGTGTCATAATCATGATAGGAAGAACCCAAGCTAAAAAAATCATTAAAAATATCAGGCCCTAAATTATGTAGACACTGATACACTAAAATACCAATCTGCATGTCTCTGATTTTTCCAACATCCAAAATATCAAACTTCTTATATATAGACACAGTGCTAGCGCTTCCACGATCATAGATCGTGGAAGGGCTAGCTTTCCTAGAATTATAATTGCCTTATTCTGTTGCACTTGAACTCTCCTGTAATTAGACTGAAAGTTACTAGCCCAGATTAAACAACCATAATTTATATACGACGCTATTAAAGTATGGTACAGTGACATTAAAACTTTCAAAGGAAGCACATTTTTTAGACGCCGCAGCATTCCAACTCCCCTTGACACTTTGCAGGAAACTAGGTCACTGTGCGCCTTCCAACTCAGTTTGAAGTCAAGAAGAAACCCGAAATGTATGGTAAAGAAAAATTGAATGAGGTATGGATGGTAGATAGAATGAAAGAAACAAATTTCCTGAGTATTAAAAGGATGGCAAGATTTGTAAGGATTGCAGCGGCACATCGGGAGTGTTTTCTTTAAATAGTATTAATTTATTTTATTTAATTTGTTGTTTATCTTTTTTATGTAAATTTCCCATGGCCCATGGGCTTTTTCTGGAATAAATTAAAATTATGTTAGAAGCTGTTAGAAAATGATTTGTGCTTTACTCAAAGCAAAATACTTTTAAAAAATCTTCACTTTTCGACTTTAATGAATAAAAATTATTAAAACTTAAAGAAATTGATATCAGAGTAAGTATATGAAACTGACAATCCACTCTCCTTTTTTCAGTAAAGTGCAAATTATGCTCTGGTCTTGAGAAAGCATGGGGGTCATCAGCCCTGCTAATGTTAATTTTTGCTTGTTTTTATTTTGACTCAGTTATTTATTGAGATATCTGTTCGTTTTGGGTTTCATTTATTGATTGATGATAATTTATTGTAGTTTTATGCTTTGGAAATTTTTTAACTTTATTTCTGCTCAATTTGGTTTACTAGAGCTCTTTATTTTTTTGATAACTTGTTTTTTGGAAAAAATTTTTTTAATTAATAATGTTAATAAATACAATTTCTTGACAATTTCAAGAATGAATATCAATAGATATATATATATATATATATATATATATATATATATATATATATATATATATATATATATATATATATATATATATATATATATATCTATATATATAAAAATAAGTTGTCTGTGTGTGGATCTGTGGATGGATCAGGTGACGTCATGTTTGTTCGCATATGACGTCTGAATTATTTCACACTAATACAAAAGAAGAAAAAAACTAAAAAAGGTAAAAACTACAAAAAAAAACTAAAAAGAAAAACAAACTAAAAAACTAAAAAAAAACTAAAAAAAGGTAAAAATCTAATAACTAAAAAAAAACTGAAAAAAAATAAAAAAAGGCAAAAACTACAAAAAAAATAAAAACTAATAAAAAAACTAAAAAAGCTAAAAAACTAAAAAACTAAAAAAAACTAAAAAAAGGTAAAAAACTAAAAAAAACTAAAAACTAAAAAAGAAAAAAACTAAAAAAAAGGAAAAAACTGAAAAATAAAAGAGAAAAAGAAAACTAAAAAAATATGAATAAATATATATAAAAATAAGTTGTTTGTGGGTTATGTCTGTCTGTCTGTCTGTCGAGTGACGTCGTGTTTGTCCGCATATGACGTCTGAATTATTTCACACTAATACAAAAGAAGAAAAAAAACTAAAAAAGGTAAAAACTACAAAAAAAACTAAAAAGAAAAAAAACTAAAAAAGCTAAAAAACTAAAAAAAACTAAAAAAAGGTAAAAAACTAAAAACTAAAAAAACCTGAAAAAACTAAAAAAAGGCAAAAACTAAAAAAAAACTAAAAACTAATAAAAAAACTAAAAAAGCTAAAAAACTAAAAAAACTAAAAAAAGGTAAAAAACAAAAAAAAACTAAAAACTAAAAAATAAAAACTAAAAAAAAGGAAAAAACTGAAAAATAAGAGAAAAAGAAAACTAAAAAAATATTAATAAATATAAAAAATATAAATATAAATATAATATAAATTAGCAATCAACAAAGCACCGAGACACAAATGACGACCGGGACACAGGGAGTATAAATGACGACCAGGACATAAGTAAAAAAAAACTAAAAAAACTAAAAAAATGGTAAAAACTACAAAAAAACTAAAAACTAATAAAAAAACTAAAAAATCTAAAAATCTAAATAAACTAAAAAAGAAAAAAAAGAAAAAAGGAAAAAAATAAAGGAGAAAAACAAAACTAAAAAACGAATGTATATACAGACCGGGACACCGGGATACAAATGACGACCGGGACACAGGGAATATAAATGACGACCGGGACACAGGGACACAACTACAATGGGGACGCCGGGGGGCACGGGGGGATATAAATGACGACCGGGACACAAGGAATATAAATGACGCCCGGGACACTCAAAGAGAAATCACAGACTGGAACACCGGGACAAAAATGACGACCGGGACACAGGGAATATAAATGACGACCGGGACACAGGGACATAACTACAAAGGGGACGCCGGGGTGCACAGGGGGATATATAAATGACGATGGCGACTCAAGGAATGGTCGATTAGCAATCACCATCAACAAAGCTCAAGGGCAATCATTAGAATCATGAGGTATAGATCTGAATACGGATTGTTTTCCCATGGACCATTATATGTTGCATGTTCAAGAGTCGGTAAACCTGACAATCTATTTATATGCACAGACAATAGGACAGCAAAGAATGTTGTATATTCGCAAGTTTTACGTAGTTAAAACATATATATATATATCTATATATATAAAAATAAGTTGTCTGTCTGTCTGTGGATGTGTGGATGGATGTGTCAGGTGACGTCACCTGAAAAAACTGGATTAGGTGACGTCAAAACTGAAAAAACTAAAAAAAGGCAAAAACTACAAAAAAAACTAAAAATCTATATATATAAAAATAAGTTGTCTGTCTGTCTGTGGATGTGTGGATGGATGTGTCAGGTGACGTCACCTGAAAAAACTGGATTAGGTGACGTCAAAACTGAAAAAACTAAAAACAGGCAAAAACTACAAAAAAAACTAAAAACTAATAAAAAAAATAAAAAAGCTAAAAAACTAAAAAAACTATAAAGGTAAAAACCAATAAAAAACTAAAAAAAAACTGAAAAAACTAAAAAAAGGCAAAAACTACAAAAAAAAACTAAAAACTAATAAAAAAAGTAAAAAAGCTAAAAAACTAAAAAAACTAAAAAAACTAAAAAAAGGTAAAAAACTAAAAAAAATAAAAAATAAAAAAAAACTAAAAAAAAGGAAAAAACTGAAAAATAAGCTAAAATAAAGGTAAAAACCAATAAAAAACTAAAAAAAAAAGGAAAAAACTAATAAATGACGACACTCAAAGAGAAAGCGACCAGGACAAAAGGAATGTTCGATTAGCAATCAACAAAGCACCGGGACACAGGGAGTATAAATGACGACCAGGACATAAGTAAAAAAAAAAAAACTATCTATATATATAAAAATAAGTTGTCTGTGGATCTGTGGATCGTGGATCAGGTGACGTCACCTGAAAAAACTGGATCAGGTGACGTCAAAACTGAAAAAACTAAAAAAAGGCAAAAACTACAAAGAAAACTAAAAACTAATAAAAAAAATAAAAAAGCTAAAAAACTAAAAAAACTAAAAAAAGGCAAAAACTACAAAAAAACTAAAAACTAATAAAAAAGCTAAAAAACTAAAAAAACTAAAAAAAAGGCAAAAACTAAAAAAAAACTAAAAACTAATAAAAAAAATAAAAAAGCTAAAAAACTAAAAAAACTAAAAAAACTAAAAAAAGGTAAAAAACTAAAAAAACTAAAAACTAAAAAAAAACTAAAAAAGGTAAAAACTAAAAGAACTAAAAAAGAAAAAAATAAATGACGACACTCAAAGAGAAAGCGACCAGGACAAAAGGAATGTTCGATTAGCAATCAACAAAGCACCGGGACACAGGGAGTATAAATGACGACCAGGACACAAGTAAAAAAAAAAAATTAACAAAACTAAAAAGAAGGTAAAAACTACAAAAAAACTAAAAAGAAAAAAAAACTAAAAACTAATAAAAAAACTAAAAAATCTAAAAATCTAAATAAACTAAAAAAGAAAAAAAAAGGAAAAAAATAAAGGAGAAAAACAAAACTAAAAAACGAATGTATATACAGACCGGTACACCGGGATACAAATGACGACCGGGACACAGGGAATATAAATAACGACCGGGACACAGGGACACAACTACAACGGGGACACCGGGGGAAACAGGGGGATATAAATGACGACCGGGACAAAAAAACTAAAAAGAAATAAAAACTAAAAACTAATAAAAAAAACTAAAAAATCTAAAAATCTAAATAAGCTAAAAAAGAAAAAAAAAGGAAAAAAATAAAGGAGAAAAACAAAACTAAAAAACGAATGTATATACAGACCGGGACACCGGGATACAAATGATGACCGGGACCCGGGACACAGGGAATATAAATGACGACCGGGACACAGGGACACAACTACAACGGGGACACCGGGGGAAACAGGGGGATGTAAATGACGACCGGGACACCGGGACAGGGAATGGTCGATTAGCAATCACCATCAACAAAGCTCAAGGGCAATCATTAGAATCATGAGGTATAGATCTGAATACAGATTGTTTTCCCATGGACCATTATATGTTGCATGTTCAAGAGTCGGTAAACCTGACAATCTATTTATATGCAAAGACAATGGGACAGCAAAGAATGTTGTATATTCGCAAGTTTTACGTAGTTAAAACCATATATATATATATATATATCTATATTCACAGGTGGGACATAGGGACACAACTACAATGGCGCGTAACTATTATGGCGCGTAACGACTTACGCGCGCGGGGGGGCTTGGGGGGGGCGCGAAGCGCCCCCACCAACTAGGTGTTGGGGTGGCGCGAAGCGCCACCCCAACAGCTAGTATCTATATATATAAAAATAAGTTGTCTGTCTGTGGATGGATGGATGGATGGGTCAGGTGACGTCACCTGAAAAAACTGGATCAGGTGACGTCAAAACTGAAAAAACTAAAAAAGGCAAAAACTACAAAAAAACTAAAAACTAATAAAAAAAATAAAAAAGCTAAAAAACTAAAAAAACTAAAAAAAGGCAAAAACTACAAAAAAACTAAAAAAAAAACTGAAAAAACTAAAATAAGGCAAAAACTACAAAAAAAAAACTAAAAACTAATAAAAAAAGTAAAAAAGCTAAAAAACTAAAAAAACTAAAAAAACTAAAAAAAGGTAAAAAACTAAAAAAAATAAAAAATAAAAAAAAAACTAAAAAAAGGAAAAAACTGAAAAATAAGCTAAAATAAAGGTAAAAACCAATAAAAAACTAAAAAGAAAAAAAGGAAAAAACTAATAAATGACGACACTCAAAGAGAAAGCGACCAGGACAAAAGGAATGTTCGATTAGCAATCAACAAAGCACCGGGACACAGGGAGTATAAATGACGACCAGGACATACTATATATATAAAAATAAGTTGTCTGTCTGTGGATGGATGGATCAGGTGACGTCACCTGAAAAAACTGGATCAGGTGACGTCAAAACTGAAAAAACTAAAAGAAGGCAAAAACTACAAAAAAAAACTAAAAACTAATAAAAAAAATAAAAAAGCTAACAAACTAAAAAAACTATAAAGATAAAAACCAATAAAAAACTAAAAAAAAAACTGAAAAAACTAAAATAAGGCAAAAACTACAAAAAAAAACTAAAAAAAGTAAAAAAGCTAAAAAACTAAAAAAAACTAAAAAAACTAAAAAAAGGTAAAAAACTAAAAAAAATAAAAAATAAAAAAAAACTAAAAAAAAGGAAAAAACTGAAAAATAAGCTAAAATAAAGGTAAAAAAACTAAAAAGAAAAAAAAACTAAAAACTAATAAAAAAACTAAAAAATCTAAAAATCTAAATAAGCTAAAAAAGAAAAAAAAAGGAAAAAAATAAAGGAGAAAAACAAAACTAAAAAACGAATGTATATACAGACCGGGACACCGGGATACAAATGACGACCAGGACACAGGGAATATAAATGACGACCGGGACACAACTACAACGGGGACACCGGGGGAAACAGGGGGATGTAAATGACGACCGGGACACCGGGACAGGGAATGGTCGATTAGCAATAACCATCAACAAAGCTCAAGGGCAATCATTAGAATCATGAGGTATAGATCTGAATACAGATTGTTTTCCCATGGACCATTATATGTTGCATGTTCAAGAGTCGGTAAACCTGACAATCTATTTATATGCAAAGACAATGGGACAGCAAAGAATGTTGTATATTCGCAAGTTTTACGTAGTTAAAACCATATATATATATCTATCTATATTCACAGGTGGGACATAGGGACACAACTACAATGGCGCGTAACTATTATGGCGCGTAACGACTTACGCGCGCGGGGGGGCTTGGGGGGGGCGCGAAGCGCCCCCACCAACTAGGTGTTGGGGTGGCGCGAAGCGCCACCCCAACAGCTAGTATATATATATATATATATATATATATATATATATATATATATATATATATATATATATATATACGTCATGTTTCTGTGTCGGCTGACGTCATGCTGTTTCGACATGTGTAGAATTGGATCGTGAACAAAGTTACAGTACGAGTGATCTATTGTCGTATGTACAAAATAACATTTCCAAGTTAACGTCGGAACAAAAAGACATTTATGATACGATAATGCATTGTGTCGATAACAACGTTGGAGAAATTTTCTTTTGGATGCGCCAGGAGGTACTGGTAAAACGTTTGTGATAAAACTGATTCTGGCATCAATTCGATCAAAAAATGATATAGCGTTGGCAATTGCGTCGTCCGGAATAGCCGCAACATTGCTGCCTGGTGGAAGAACTGCTCATTCCGCTTTGAAATTGCCTCTGAACTTGCATTCTACAGAAACTCCCACGTGCAATATTTCCAAATCATCTGGGATGGGTAAAGTATTGCAGCAATGCAAACTTATTATTTGGGATGAGTGCACAATGGCACACAAAAAATTTCTCGAGGCTCTGGATCAATGCTTGAAAGATTTGCGAGGGAAGTCGAAACCCTTTGGCAGCACCTTAATATTGCTTGCGGGAGATTTCAGGCAAACATTACCTATAATACCTAGATCAACTCCTGCAGATGAAATGAATGCTTGCCTGAAAAATTCTAATTTATGGGCACACGTAAAAACATTAAAATTAACTACAAATATGCGTGTCCGATTGCAAAACGATGACTCTGGTCAAACATTTTCAGATCAATTGCTGTCAATGGGAAACGGAAAGCTCCCAGTAGACTCAATTTCAGGACGTATACAACTACCTACTGATTTCTGTAATTTAGTGACGTCCAAAAGTGAATTGATTGAAAAAGTATTTCCGAATATTCTAAAAAATTATAAAAATAATAAATGGCTAAGTGAAAGAGCGATTCTCGCACCCAAAAATATAGACGTCCACGAAATCAACAATATTGTTTTGACCAAAATTCAAGACCAGGCAGTCCTTTACAAGTCAGTCGACACAGTTTTGGAACCAAATGAAGCGGTTAATTATCCATCTGAATTTTTAAATTCCATAGATCTTTCAGGGTTTCCACCACACGTGCTACAACTAAAAATAGGCGTACCAATACGCACAGACAATGGGACAGCGAAGACTGTTGTATATTCACAAGTTTTACGTAGTTAATTTGTATTGTATCTATCTATCTATCTATCTATATAAAAACGAGTTGTGTGTATGCATGTTTGTTTGTTTGTAAAAAGAGCGTTTGCATATGACGTCATTATTAGTACATACGGCTTTGTATATGGACAGACAATGGGAAAGCCAAGAATGTTGTATATTCGCAATTTTTACGTAGTTTGAAACACATATATAAATCTATCTATATTCACAGGTGGGACACAGGGACACAACTACAATGGCGCGTAACTAATATGGCGCGTAACGACTTACGCGCGCGGGGGGGCTTGGGGGGGCGCGAAGCGCCCCACCAACTAGGTGTTGGGGTGGCGCGAAGCGCCACCCCAACAGCTAGTATATATATATATATATATATATATATATATATATATATATATATATATATATATATATATATATATATATATATATATATATATATATATATATATCTATATATATAAAAATAAGTTGTCTGTCTGTGGATGGATGGATGGATGTGTCAGGTGACGTCACCTGAAAAAACTGGATTAGGTGACGTCAAAACTGAAAAAACTAAAAAAAGGCAAAAACTACAAAAAAAAACTAAAAACTAATAAAAAAAATAAAAAAGCTAAAAAACTAAAAAAACTATAAAGGTAAAAACCAATAAAAAACTAAAAAAAAACTGAAAAAACTAAAAAAAGGCAAAAACTACAAAAAAAAACTAAAAACTAATAAAAAAAGTAAAAAAGCTAAAAAACTAAAAAAACTAAAAAAACTAAAAAAAGGTAAAAAACTAAAAAAAATAAAAAATAAAAAAAAACTAAAAAAAGGAAAAAACTGAAAAATAAGCTAAAATAAAGGTAAAAACCAATAAAAAACTAAAAAAAAAAGGAAAAAACTAATAAATGACGACACTCAAAGAGAAAGCGACCAGGACAAAAGGAATGTTAAAAAAGCTAAAAAACTAAAAAAACTAAAAAAAGGTAAAAAACTAAAAAAACTAAAAACTAAAAAAAAACTAAAAAAGGTAAAAACTAAAAGAACTAAAAAAGAAAAAAATAAATGACGACACTCAAAGAGAAAGCGACCAGGACAAAAGGAATGTTCGATTAGCAATCAACAAAGCACCGGGACACAGGGAGTATAAATGACGACCAGGACACAAGTAAAAAAAAAAATTAACAAAACTAAAAAGAAGGTAAAAACTACAAAAAAACTAAAAAGAAAAAAAAACTAAAAACTAATAAAAAAACTAAAAAATCTAAAAATCTAAATAAACTAAAAAAGAAAAAAAAAGGAAAAAAATAAAGGAGAAAAACAAAACTAAAAAACGAATGTATATACAGACCGGTACACCGGGATACAAATGACGACCGGGACACAGGGAACATAAATAACGACCGGGACACAGGGACACAACTACAACGGGGACACCGGGGGAAACAGGGGGATATAAATGACGACCGGGACAAAAAAACTAAAAAGAAATAAAAACTAAAAACTAATAAAAAAAACTAAAAAATCTAAAAATCTAAATAAGCTAAAAAAGAAAAAAAAAGGAAAAAAATAAAGGAGAAAAACAAAACTAAAAAACGAATGTATATACAGACCGGGACACCGGGATACAAATGATGACCGGGACCCGGGACACAGGGAATATAAATGACGACCGGGACACAGGGACACAACTACAACGGGGACACCGGGGGAAACAGGGGGATAACCTGACAATCTATTTATATGCAAAGACAATGGGACAGCAAAGAATGTTGTATATTCGCAAGTTTTACGTAGTTAAAACCATATATATATATATATCTATATTCACAGGTGGGACATAGGGACACAACTACAATGGCGCGTAACTATTATGGCGCGTAACGACTTACGCGCGCGGGGGGGCTTGGGGGGGGGGGCGCGAAGCGCCCCCACCAACTAGGTGTTGGGGTGGCGCGAAGCGCCACCCCAACAGCTAGTATATATATATATATATATATTAGACTTTCAAGCTACAGTCATTAGTCCTTTTCAGTAATCTTAGTTTTCATGGTATTCTGTTTTTGATGTTATGGTAAATAAAAACACAAAATAAAATTGTTTACATTAAAGTACAAATGAGGCTTTGGTTGTTAGAAGGCATAAGAGATCAGCTCTCTTTTTAGCAATGTCTGTTCTTTTTAAATCTAACTGTTGTTTATTGTAATTTTATTCCTTTTCGGTTTCATTCATTTATTGATATTTATTTATGTTGGTTTCATACTTTATGTATTATTTGACTTTATTTCTTATTGTGTTTAGCTTTATATGGCTCTTCGCTTTTTGCTGAACAACTTCTTTAAGTGTTGATAGCTAATTTATTATGAAGAGCTGCTTGGATAAAAGTGATAGCATTAAAATAAGATACGATTTTTGACAAACGTATACTTTTTGGTATCACAGCTATTATTGACGACGTGGTTCGTTCTTTACTAAGTTCTTTCAACGAAAAAGCTTAAGACTTTTCCTGTGTGTTTTCAAACAGTTCGTGGTAACGAACTGTAGTAAGGAGCGTCCCGGCTCAATAGTAACCAAAACTCTAAAAAATGGAATTTTGATACCAATAGCTATATCAAAAGAATCGCATTTTAATGCTGGTTTTAAATATATAAGTTTCATCAAGTTTAGTTTTACCCATCAAAAGTTACGAGCCTGAGAAAATTTGCGTTATTTTAGGAAATAGGGGGAAACACCCCCTAAAAGTCATAGAATCTTAACGAAAATCACACCATCAGATTCAGCGTATCAGAGAACCCTATTGTAGAAGTTTCGAGCTCCTATCTACAAAAATGTGGAATTTTGCATTTTTTGCCAGAAGGCAGATCACGGATGCGTGTTTATTTGTTTTTTTGTTTTTTTTTTGTTTTTTTTCCCAGGGGTGATCGTATCGACCTAGTTGTCCTAGAATGTTGCAAGAGGGCTCATTCTAACGGAAATGAAAAGTTCTAGTGCCCTTTTTAAGTGACCAAAAAAATTGGAGGGCACCTAGGCCCCCTCCCACGCTAATTATTTTCCCAAAGTCAACAAATCAAAATTCTGAGATAGCCATTTTATTCAACGTAGTCATAAAACCTTATAACTATGTCTTTTGGGATGACTTACTCCCCAACAGTCCCCGTGGGAGGGGCAACAAGTTACAAACTTTGACCTGTGCTTACATATAGTAATGGTTATTGGGAAGTATACAGGCGTTTTCAGGAGGATTTTTTTGGTTGGGGGGAGGGGTTGAGAAGAGGGGGATTTGCTGGGGGAACTTTCCATCGAGAATTTGTCATGGGAGAAGAAAACTTCCATGAAGCGAGAGCAGGATTTACTAGCATTATTTAAAAAAAAATTAAAAAATAAATGTGAAAAAGCTTTTTCAGCTGGAAGTAAGGAACAGCAATAAAACTTAAAACAAACAGAAATTATTACCCATATAAAGGGCTCACCTCCTTATGATACCTAGCTCTTTACGCTAAAGTATTTTTAGCAATTTCAACTATTTATTCTACGGCTTTTGTGATTCAGGGGTCATTCTTAATGAATTGGGATAAAATTTAAGCTTTAGTGTAAAGAGCGAGGTACTGACGATGGGGCGAATCCCCTCATATATGTAATAAAAACATGAGAATACAAAAGTTCTTTACGTAAGCTAATTTATAAGTTACGTAAATCTTTTACCAATAAAAAGATTCGTAAAAAATTAAAAGTTCTAGTTGCCTTTTTAATTAACCAAAAAATCGAAGGGCAACTAGGCTTCGCCCCCGCTCTTTTTTTCTCAAAATCATTCGATCAAAATTATGAGAAAGCCATTTAGCCCCCCAAAAAAATATGCAAATTTCGTTTTGATTATTCCTCTGCGGAGAGCCAAAATCAAAACATGCATTGATTCAAAAACGTTCAGAAATTAAATAAAAAAACGAGTTTTTTTAACTGAAAGTAAGGAGCAACATTAAAACTTAAAACGCACAGAAATTACTTCGTATATGAAAGAGGCTGCTTCCTCATCAACGCCCCGCTCTTTACGCTAAAGTTTTTTACTGTTTTAAAAAGAAGAATTGAGAGAAAGAGTCAAACTTTAGCGTAAAGAGCGGGGCGTTGATGAGGAAGCAGCCTCTTTCATATACGAAGTAATTTCTGTGCGTTTTAAGTTTTAATGTCGCTCCTTACTTTCAGTTAAAAAAACTCGTTTTTTTTATTTAATCTCGTACACAGGACTAACCTTAGACCTACAGGACAACATATTTGTGTGGCATACCAAAGAAAAGGTGGGATATACACATACACTATTCTACCAGCAAAATGAAAGGCCTGTTCTTAATAAATAAAAATCAAAATTAAATGAATTTGTCGGTTACTAATTTAAGCCTTAAAATTTGGTTAGACAATTGCAGCATTTCACCATTAGACCTTATCACCATTGCACCATGTAACTTTCTGCTCCTCGCAAAGATTAAAGTCGGCTTGAAGAAAACATTTTCGAAAAAAAAAATATTTTGAAGCGAAAGAACAACTGAAGACTCGTTGAATAGAAATTATGAAGCAAATATGTTAAAAAACGCACATTTTAACTGTGATTTCAAATGTATAAAATTCATTAAATTTGAACATTGTAAATGCTAAAACATTTAGGGAAAATGAGGAAGTACCCCCTAAAAGGTGTTTCAATTTCCTGTGTGCAAAACTTGGAATATTGCATTTTTTCACAAAAAATTAATGTTTAGACCTACTTGTTTATTTGTTTGTTATTTCCCCCCCCTGGATGACTATATTGAAATAGATTAACTTAGACTAGTCTATTTCACACAAATAGTTAAAGCATTATGCATCACTCACTAAGAAAGTTCTTTTAAACCGAAAAAGGTTAATTCTTTTTTCAACTGAAAATTTGTTTAACTGAAAAAAACAACAAAAAACAAATGACCTTGGATTATCAGAAAAGGTTTAATTCCACAAAAACCTTATATGACATTGGTTCATAACTTACAAAGCTTGCCCCCAGGCTCTGAGGTGCTTTTCTAACCCAAAAGGCATTTTTATATGATCTCTAGACTTTTTTGAACAAAATCGCTATCTCACAATTTCTATCAGATGTATTTAGGAAAAAGAAGACGTAAGGTGGGGCTAGTCGCTCTCCTGTCACTTCTGACTCTTAAAAAGAACACTCAGAGTTTCTGATTTCCAACTGAATGAGCCACATCCGAAGTTTATGTGACTACCCTTTCTATAAACATCTTAAATATTAACTATGAGCAAATAATATAATTTATAGCCCTTGTCCTGAGGGCCGTGCGGAGGGAGAGGGTGTGTGTGTCATCCCTAAGGACATGGTTACCGGACTTTTCAAATATGCTTAACAAAACGTTTATCTTAAAAGTTTGATTAGATGTGTTTGGTGAAATTATTAACAAAGGTGAGGGGCTGGTTGCCCCTCCATTCTGAGCATAACTCAAATGTGTAACCTAGAAGTTCCTAACGGAGGATGCAAGTATGACGTTTGAAAAGTGGTAGGAGACACAATTTTTTCTTACCATCCTGTAAAGTCCCGTATCCAGGATTTTTTTTTTCGGGGGTGGGTGGCCAAAAAACTGGAAAAAAAATATAGCGAAAAACTGCTTAAATTCGTTTTGTTATGTTTTTAAGAGTCAGAAGAATATTAGGGAGGGGGTTTCAACCCCCTACAACATAATTTGCAATTTCCAATCCAACGAGACCCTTTTGATGCTTCTACGACAACTCGTTCTATACGAAGCGCTCTGGTCTACCCCCCCCCCCTAAAAAAACACAAAAAAGACAGAAAATACTTCATTGTGCCCACATCTTTCTTTACTTTGGCCTATGATCTTTGGACTATTTTTTGAACAACTGGCTATCTCAAAATTAATACATTTCGGGAAAATACGGGGTATCTGCCCTCCGATCGCTTTGTCTCTCAAAGAGGACACCTGTCCTTTCAATTTCCAATTGAATGAGCCCCTTTTGAAGTTTCTATGATTACTACACCTACATGAAGTGCCATGGTCTAAAAAAAAAAAAAAAAATACAAATAAGGAGACAAATAGTACATTGTACCCGCGCCTTCCTTTAGTTTGTACCCGCGCCTTCCTATGATACATAATATACCAGATCACTCTGTATATAAGAAGTTTTCGTAGAAACTTTGGAGATGGCTCATTCGATTGGAAATTGAAAGCTCTATTGCTTTTTTTAAAGAGTCGAAGTGATTGAAGTGTAGCCACCCCCTCCCTCATCCCTTTCAGCTGTTCCCCCCTCAACAACGATAAGAATTTTCAGATACATTATTACAAAAACATACTTTTCGTCCTATATGTTCTGGAAAAAGGTTATGTTGATATGTTCACCGGTATAGATAAAAGTTTTACGGAACCAACCCCTCTCTCCACAATTAAATTTTTCCGAAGTACCCCACATCAGTGAAAAATTTGAAAACCATCCTTTAAAATTCTGCTATTAGGCAATTACTTTCTCGAATTTTACTCGGGGTAAAAGTATACATGTAGTATACCACCCTCCCTCATCCCTTTCAGCTGTTCTCCCCTCAACAACGATAAGAATTTTCAGATACATTATTACAAAAACATACTTTTCGTCCTATATGTTCTGGAAAAAGGTTATGTTGATATGTTCACCGGTATAGATAAAAGTTTTACGGAACCAACCCCTCTCTCCACAATTAAATTTTTCCGAAGTACCCCACATCAGTGAAAAATTTGAAAACCATCCTTTAAAATTCTGCTATTAGGCAATTACTTTCTCGAATTTTACTCGGGGTAAAAGTATACATTTTCTAAGATTGTTAAATCGAACCAATGAATTTAAAAACTATAGAGGAGGCTGGTTTAAATTATTTCAAACACAGCAGAATAAGAAGAGTATTAAATTAAACATAGAAATGAGTTCAAGCTCTTCTCCAAAATCCTTATCCCCCCAATAAGAGATTGAAATAACTAAAATTGAATTGAAAATAATTTTACCCCATGTAATATTAATTACCCCATGCAATTGTAATATTAATTACTCTGTAATATTAATCGTAAAGTTGTTTAGCCTGAAACTTATGGTCTCACCAAGAACTGGGGCATCAAATTTTGATAACAAGGAACATCAAAGAGTAAACATATGCTTTCTGGTCTGAAAATTACTCCTCCCAAAACGTAATCTATCCTTGTGGAGCCATGAATTAAATGTAGCCCCAGATCCTGATAATGAAGTTTCATGGTTGCAGCAGTAGCAGCAACGTAGTAAAGAGCGAACCACAGCCCATAGTAACCAAAAGATAAAACACACCTTTTGAAAATAACTTCCTAATAAGGAAAAAATCAGCATCTGATGCTGAATCAGGAATGGTAAGTATTTTTTTGTTCATAAAAGTAATCTTGTTGTCCTAGCCGAGTGGTGGGCGCACGGGATTTGGAATCCTTTGTCCGAAGGATCAGGATTCAATTACGGGGCTGGCCAGTTATTTGTTTTGGGATGGGGGTCAGTGGCGTGACTCTGTAAGCTCAGCCAGTCAGTTTCTAAATGGGTATTCAGAAATCTGGGGAACGTAAGCAGGAAGGGTGTGCGAAAGCACAGGATTACTGGCCTCTAGCCCCCCATTGCACTTCCTGGCTGAAGGTCCTTGAAACGATGATCATTGGACTTTTTGTCTCTTTCTTTAATCTTAAAGTAAAAGTTTATTGAGAAATCTAGTTATGGTAATTTCGAAAAAGAGCCTGATACCCCTCACAAATGGCTTCGGATCGAAGTAAAAGCGCACCATTGGAATCATGGTCGAAAAGCAATAATGTGTCTGTTTTTGTTGCTTAATTTTCTACCAGGGCTAGCCAAAAACACACAAAGGCTAGTATGAAAAACAAAAACATTGATTTAAGAGTTAAAAGTGACTAATTAGCCTGACAATAATAAACTAATCTATAACGATTTTCACAGAATTACACCATCTGTGATATTAGTAGATTTCAGTATACAATTGAAATTATTTTAAAACTTAAGCATAAAAATAAATATTATTTTAATAACCCTGAAGTCATCGAACAGCAAATAAATAAGGTAAAGATTTACCAGGTAACATCTTATATCTTAACCAGCTATAATACCAACAGTGAGTAATATACAATTTTAAATTGTAAGAAGACGCTTTGCTATTACTTGAAATGAACAATAAATAATCCAAAATTTGAACTCTCTAAGCCCGGTTAATTCTTTCTCTACAACGGAAAATTTCAGATGATTAAAAATTAGATTAAAAATAATTAAAAATTAGATGATACATATCTAAAGCTAGTATATAGTCCTAATAGCATCAAGATGATTTCGCTTCAGACTTGTCTACAAACTAATCCTGAAATGCTCTTTTCAGAACGAATACACGAAAATGAGATCCAATCACTGATCTGAGCTCATTGTGCAGAAGTGATAACAAATTAAACAAAACAAAAAAAAAGGAAAAAAAGAAACAACCCTAAAATGCTTTATTTTTTTCAAAAAGTGTCCTTAATCGGTTGGCTTTTACTATACCAAAACTGCTCTTTTTTTAATGTTTCCAGTAAAGCATTAGTTTTCTATAATCATAAAAACATAAGGGAATTTTATCTGTTGGTTAATTTGCGCTAGTTGTATCAATATTACTAAATAGACTGTGAAGCAAGAATTTTTGTTCGTTTTAAATTTCAACTTTGCTCTTTACTTCCCTCAGAAGAACTTTGTCTTTTTTTTAAATCGATCAGTCACGAAATGATTGTGTTGTGAGGTTTCTGTTTGACAACGAGGTTTCATTTGCAATATGATGATAAATAATCATGTAACATCAGCCTGAATAATCAACAGATGTAACATCAACGAGTCAACAGATGCTGCTCAACCTCTAATTGTGTCTTTATGAAAGTACTCTGTGAAGCCCCATGATAGTGTTCTGGTGAAGTCATGTATCGAGTTTAACTTCGAACCCCGAGAATGAAGTTTGAATTGATATGTGATACTTCGAGGTCTAAAGTCATAAGTGTAGTTTCAACCGCTAGATGATGATGAACCGTATGTGCTATAGAAATAACCCTATTTTAATTCGATACAAAAGTACATTTCACCAAAAAAAAGAAAAAAAAACAGAAGGAAATTGCCTTCATTTAAAAGTAAGACTTTGAAATTTTTTAAAGAGTTTAGATTGTTGTCTCTGGAAGACCATTGACTTTCTTTTATTTGTGGGAACATATTTGAACTAAAAGTCCAAAACGAATGTTTAAGGTTGACAGATCCCTTATTGTTGTGGAGGAGGGTAGTATCTAACAGGAGGACTTAGTTTCTATCTTCTAAGGGATAAAATAGTGGGTCTTAAGTCCCACTTAACATCAACGAGTCAACAGTTACTGCTCAACCTCTAAATGTATCTTTAAAAAAGGCACTCTGTTCTGTTTCTCCTTTTTTCTTTAGTTTTTTATTTATTTACTCTAACTGAGTTAGTGTTTAAATTGATTGCTTATCTTTCCGCTCTTTTACAGAGTGTATTTTTTCTTATTAACAGTTTATATATATATATATATATATATATATATATATATATATATATATATATATATATATATATATATATATATATATATATATATATATGGAACATCAGCAAAAATTTTTAAACCTATCCTGGCTAAAATTATATGGATATTTGACACCAAAACTGAGTTGGAATACCCTTTTAGATGAATTTGATGGTGAATGATGTCATATGATACTTTGTTGAGTCCCAGTGTTATCGAAAACATAACTTGAAGCATTCAAAACCGTGCTTCAGATCACAAATCTGTTTATTTGTCTTCTCTTCAACCTATTAGGTTATAAACTATATAATTTGAGAAATGTCACACTTTTTGTCTTATGTTGCAATATTCTGTTTTGTTTATAGAGGATGATCGTTCACATTTAGGGCATATTTAAATACATTAGAAAATATTTTTAAGTGATCACGGAAATAAACTCTTAGTAATGCGACAAAACACTGAAGGGTACTTGCATGCCATAGCAACCACATCAAAGAAGTGAAAAGTTTGGTTAATCCTAATTAAATATACCAAAATATAATGGAAATCTAATAAAACACTTTAAATATAATAATATATATATTAATATATATAAATATATATATATATATATATTATATATATATATATATATATATATATATATATATATATATATATATATATATATATATATATATATATATATATATATATATATATATATATATATATATATATATATATATATATATATATATATATATATATATATATATATATATATATATATATATCTATATATCTATATATATATAAATAAGTCGTCTGTGTGTGGATCTGTGGATGGATCAGGTGACGTCATGTTTCGGAAACTGAAAAAACTAAAAAAAGGCAAAAACTACAAAAAAAACTAAAAACTAATAAAAAATAAAAAGGCTAAAAAACTAAAAAAACTAAAAAAAGGTAAAAAACTAAAAAAACTAAAAACTAAAAAAAAACTAAAAAAAGGAAGAAACTGAAAAATATAAGAGAAAAAGAAAACTAATAAAATTAAGAATGAAAAAAAAAATAAAAAAGATAAAAACTAAAAAAAAAAAGTAAAAAGAAAAAACGAAAAAAAACTAAAAAAGCTAAAAAAAAGGTAAAAACCAATAAAAAACTAAAAAGGAAAAAACTAAAAAAAATTTTCATCTAAAAAACTAAAAAAAAAATAAAAAAGGTAAGAACTAAAAAAGAAAAAAATAAATGACGACACTCAAAGAGAAAGCGACCGGGACAAAAGGAATGTTCGATTAGCAATCAACAAAGCACCGGGACACAGGGAGTATAAATGACGACCAGGACATAAGTAAAAAAAAAAACTAAAAAAACTAAAAAGAAGGTAAAAACTACAAAAAAACTAAAAAGAAAAAAAAACTAAAAACTAATAAAAAAACTAAAAAATCTAAAAATCTAAATAAACTAAAAAAGAAAAAAAAGAAAAAAGGAAAAAAATAAAGGAGAAAAACAAAACTAAAAAACGAATGTATATACAGACTGGGACACCGGGATACAAATGACGACCGGGACACAGGGAATATAAATGACCATACATAAGCCTTAATGACCAGGACATAAGTAAAAAATATAAATGACGATCGGGACACAGGGACACAACTACAACGGGGACGCCGGGGGGCACAGGGGGATATAAATGACGACCGGGACACCGGGACAGGGAATGGTCGATTAGCAATCACCATCAACAAAGCTCAAGGGCAATCATTAGAATCATGAGGTATAGATCTGAATACGGATTGTTTTCCCATGGACCATTATATGTTGCATGTTCAAGAGTCGGTAAACCTGACAATCTATTTATATGCACAGACAATGGGACAGCAAAGAAGGTTGTATATTCGCAAGTTTTACGTAGTTAAAAACATATATATAATATATCTATCTATATTCACAGGTGGGACATAGGGACACAACTACAATGGCGCGTAACTAATATGGCGCGTACGAAAAAAAACTAAAAAAGCTAAAAAAAAGGTAAAAATCAATAAAAAACTAAAAAGGAAAAAAACTAAAAAAAACTTTCATCTAAAAAACTAAAAAAAACTAAAAAAGGTAAGAACTAAAAAAGAAAAAAATAATTGACGACACTCAAAGAGAAAGCGACCGGGACAAAAGGAATGTTCGATTAGCAATCAACAAAGCACCGGGACACAGGGAGTATAAATGACGACCAGGACATAAGTAAAAAAAAAACTAAAAAAAACTAAAAAGAAGGTAAAAACTACAAAAAAACTAAAAAGAAAAAAAAACTAAAAACTAATAAAAAAACTAAAAAATCTAAAAATCTAAATAAACTAAAAAAGAAAAAAAATAAAAAAGGAAAAAAATAAAGGAGAAAAACAAAACTAAAAAACGAATGTATATACAGACTGGGACACCGGGATACAAATGACGACCGGGACACAGGGAATATAAATGACCATACATAAGCCATAATGACCAGGACATAAGTAAAAAATATAAATGACGACCGGGACACAGAAACACAACTACAACGGGGACGCCGGGCGGCACAGGGGGATATAAATGACGACCGGGACACCGGGACAGGGAATGGTCGATTAGCAATCACCATCAACAAAGCTCAAGGGCAATCATTAGAATCATGAGGTATAGATCTGAATACGGATTGTTTTCCCATGGACCATTATATGTTGCATGTTCAAGCGTCGGTAAACCTGACAATCTATTTATATGCACAGACAATGGGACAGCAAAGAAGGTTGTATATTCGCAAGTTTTACGTAGTTAAAAACATATATATAATATATCTATCTATATTCACAGGTGGGACATAGGGACACAACTACAATGGCGCGTAACTAATATGGCACGTAACGACTTACGCGCGCGGGGGGGCTTGGGGGGGCGCGAAGCGCCCCCACCAACTAGGTGTTGGGGTGGCGCGAAGCGCCACCCCAACAGCTAGTATATATATATATATATATATATATATATATATATATATATATATATATATATATATATATATATATATATATATATATATATATATATATTATATATATATATTATATTATGTATATTATATTTTATAATATATATTTATATTATATATAACAACATAATATACATAATAATATATAAAATATAATTATAATAATATAAAATATAATACTTTAGTAACACAGTTATGAAAACTACAACATAAAATTATGAAAAGCAGGCAGCCCCGAACGTATTTGTTTAAATACCTAACCTAACCAACTCTGCACATTAAATGTTTAATTAAAATATACCTGCCTAGTAGTTTATCTAACTGGGTTTAAGCTAATGATCTCTGAATGCAGACAGAGAAACCGGTTTTACTCAGATCAAGAACTGGAATGTTGTAACAATAACACGTAAGTACCCAACGGAGAACAAAGAAAAGAAACAAGAAAACATAAATACAAACACTAAAAAAAAGAAGGAGGGGGTGTGTTTAGCCAGTGAATAATTAAGGGAATAGCCAGTGGTCATTCGCTTTTTGGTTGTTTGACATGAATTGCCAGATCTGTTGATTCATTTAAAACAGAAAATGAGTTTGAAAGCACTTTTATACCTGCTGCAGCAGGTTTTGGAACCAATAGAATTAAAAGCAATAACGCTTTTAATAGCGGAATATTTAAAAGACTGAATAAAACCAAAGAAAGTCACGTGGTTAGTATATACTTGCCATTATCACAATTATTTGGATTTTTTTTAAATATTAACTGTGTTTATTGAGACGTTACAGATCCAATTATATTAAAAAGAAACGATTTTTACAGCATCATTACAAAATCTGGAGCTCAAAATTTTGAGGTAGATGCAATGCGTTTATCACGGATGTCACTTGTATTACATCCCTGTTTACCCATGGTGACTCAATTAGAAGGCAGAATAATTAAAAGCTGGATTAGGAGAGGCTAGCTCATTTGAATTAATAAGGTAAGCGTGTAATACCAATAAAAACAATAATAAACGGATAAAGAATTAACATTGAGAGTAGTCAGTGAACGCTATAGTACAACTAAAATTGTTGTTTTGTGACAGAAATCTGAAAAGATAATAGCTTAGGCAAAACAATATGGAATTTGACCACATGAACACTGATAAAATTGAAGTTAGAGTACATGGGTATAAAAATTCCACAAGATGATTTGAAATGTGATTTCAGTGATCCTAATGAAGACTATTCTAACACTTATCAACGATTTTTACAGTTAGGATATAAACAAAAGTGTTGATGGTGGAACAATTGTAAGTTACAATGATTTTAAAACTGTATATTCTTTATTTAAATTTGATATTTCAAAGCATGAATCGAATATTTATAAAAGTGAATTAACTGCTGATTTAGAAATTGTATTTTTATTAGATCAAGTACCTGCTAATCCATATAGCATTTACGGCGTTATATTTTCAGAAACACAAGCAATCATGGAGGTCATTGATAGTAAATTATGTGTTAATATATAAATCACTTTCGATTTGGAAACTTTCGACTTCGATTTCCGATTCGATTTTTTTTTCGATTTCGATTTTGGAATCGTTTAATAGAATTAGCAACTAATAAATGAAGAAACTTTTAAGCAAAATGCAAATTGAAAATAAACACAATCGAACTTTTTGGAAACAAAATTTAAACACTGGAATGGAATACACGATTAAAGGAATGAAATGTGTTACAACTAAATTTACAAAAAAAATCGGTATCATTATTGATTTTAAAGGTGAAATGGTTGATCTATTTGCACCTAAGCGTTTTGATTCTAAAGTAGCTGATCTTGAAAAGAAATTAAAAAAAAATTAGATAAGGATACGATTCTAAAGGTTATTGAAAGAAAAAATAAAGATAATATAAATTATTTTAATACTGATATCGAACTATCCACTAAATATTAAATCGTATTAAATTATCTCATTTTATCATTAGTATAGGAAGAACGGAATATAAGTAAACCATTTTTAAAATTACATCTAAAATTCTTATTTCACAAGACTTGTTTCGATCTTAAAGCTCAGAATGGAAATTTATAAAAATGTCAAAATTTTCATTTAAAATGGTTTAAACTCAATTAAAAATGGGATAAATCGATGGGGGATCTAGGTGGAGTCTAGCACCCCTATTCACATTATGAAAAGTATAGAAATGAGACCAAATTTGATTTCCAAGGACCTGTTTTCATGTTGAAGGTTGGGATAGAAAATGTTCAAAATGAGCAATATTTGATGATAAAATGATGCAAAATGGACTAAAAATGATTTAAATTGATAGGGTGATATAGATGAGGCCAAACCCCATTTACTATACTACTATCAAAAGTCTCTCTAGTTTTTCACCACAAGGAAAATAGCAGAAAATTTGCAAACATGCGATGGCGGAAAAGCATAGATACATCGGGATGATGCATGGACTATGTCCTTACTTGGTAGGGGCCCTGAAGGTTTTTCCAGGCCCTCACGGTCTTTTAAAGAATCAGAGAAACTTTAACACAACAATCTTAGGAATCCTGGGGTAAAGAAGCCCTTTTAGGTTTTTAAAGCCTCTCTATTACGTAACAACCACGGTAATCCTGGAGTAAGGAAGGCCTGACCCTCGTAGGTTTAAAAAAAAAATATTATGTAATTAAAACCCGCATCTCATAAAAAGCCATATCGGCTGGCTGTCATGGAATGACGGAATAGGGCTCCCATGGAGTCCAGGGAGAGGGCTCTCATGGAATTCAGGGATAGGGCTTTAATGGGATACATTGAGGCATCACTTAACCCGATGCAACTAACATTTGGTAAAACTCATAACTTGAGCAGTTTTCCGAACATTTCGACTTCAAGCCAGGAAGGTTTTATTAACGAAAAAAAAATGAATGAAGCTAAATTAAACAAAATATATAAAGAAAAGGAAAACAAAAACAAAACAATAAAACTGTTTTTACTTTTCTTTATATTTTGTTTAATTGGATTTTTAATAATAGTGATTTTTTATTATTATTTGAACTGTTATTTTAGCTTTGTCCCCGTTTTAGTTTAAAATATTACGCCCATTCTCAATATATTTTCATTTTTAAACTATGTAAGTGAAAATGCAGCTCGGTCTAAGAAATGATTCATTGGATTTCAAGAGTAGTTTTAAATATTCTAGTTCCTAAGCCTTGAGGGCAATTGAAAGGCTCGTATTTCTTAAATATCCTCCTTTAAAAGTGATTATTTTGAAAGTTAGCTCAAATTCATCAGTTTCAATAACACTATGAACATCTGTCAAGAACGTCAGTGAGCGGTTTCGAGCTCGTATGAAAAATAAGCAAATTTCTGAACACATCTTTCAGACAGGAACTTGATTCCAAACTCAACAAACTCTGGAAATCTCATTATCCTTGCCGCACGCTCTAGAGACGATATATTCAATAATAAATTCTTTGCTTGGATTTTATGTCTCATTTTTATTGTTGTTTTTGTTTTGATTACTATCATTACTGGCTTTAATCGATTGACGTGGCTCAAGCATGTTTTGGAAGGATTAAAAACCCATTTCATCTACCCTACGAAATGGTAGATTTTTAAGTTGTGTTTTTTAGATGATTCTTACAATTGGTCAATTTCTGGTAATTTTTCAAAGTTTCTTCACTAAGGTAACCCCATTGAAAAGGCCGCTTTTTCAACCCTCGTAATTGATAAGCCGACTGAACAAAAACAGTATTCAGGTTTTACACTTCAACAAAACCCAATTCAAAATATTTTACATTCCTTTATGTCTTTAAAAACCCTATTCCTTTACATTGTAAGTTTCAACCCTATTATATGCAAAACTAAGTTTTGACCCATTTTCGCGCATTGCAAATCAATATAACTGAATTTAATTCTGATCTTTTTCTTTGTAGGGGCCAATCTGGCTCAGGAACTTATGAATTTACCGTTCAAAACAATTGCAAACATTTTCAACCTTAAATTTGGGTGTCATGAATCTTGTAGTCTTTTGGTTTTGGAGGATGAAAAACAGTATGAATCTTGGTGAATCAAAAAGAAATTTTTAGACCACTTTCGAGTGATTTTTTTTTTTTTTTTTCAAATCTGGGAATAAGGCTTCCATCAACACTGGTACTTGACCGGTTCTTTCTAGAAAAAATCATAGGCATAGTTTTCGTTTGAACCAATATTTTGGAAAAAGTATACCTGCCCTCTACCTCCCCCCCCCAAAAAAAAATGAAGCTCCCTCATTCCAACCCAGCACTCCTTGAGAGTTTCAACGCAATCTCCAAAACTGTTCATGGGATATTACAACTATGTCATTTTGATAAATTGGGCTTACAGATTTTTATTGTACTTATTTGGATGTATTACTTTTTCTGCCCTAGTTTTCATTTGAACCAATATTTCCGAAAAAGTTTATATACTCTGTAACCCCCCCCCCCCCCCCAATAAAAAATCGAAGTTTCCTGATTCCAACGCAGCACCCCTTGAGAGTTTCAAAGCAATCTCCCAAACGGTTCACGGGATATTGCAACTGCGTCATTTTGATAAATTGGGTTTACAGATTTGTATTATATTTAAATGGGTAGTATATAACCATCTTTTTTTCGAGGAGGGATTTTCTGCTCGGGTTGATTTATCACGATGAAAACTGTCCTTGAGGAGAAAAGAATCTTGGGGGGGGGGACCTTCCCGAGGAAATTTTACACTTGGAGAATTTGCAGGAAATCCTTTCCGAAATTCTCTTTATGCGCCTTACTTTGTCTTTGCCAACCAAACTTAACACGCGGAGATGTCCCGGAGGAAATTTTCAGTAGGGCTAGGAATTTCTGGAGGGATTTTCAAAGGGGAGGGTGATTTTCTGCAGAAACATCTGTTTACTATGGGAGGGATTTTTCGGTGAAAACTTTCCACGGAGGGGGGATATCCGACATAATTCAGAAAACGACAAGAAATTATCTCTTTTTGAAATGAAACTATAATAAGGAGAATTTTCCACTAGAATCATTCAAAATAAATTTTATTGTGGGATATCCAGTGAGGATGGAATTGTCCGCGTGATTTTCTGGGAAGGGGGTATCTTATGTTGGAGTAACTTAATTTTGAGGGGTTTTCTGTGTGAAGAATTTTTCATGGAAGGAAGGTGAATTTCAAGCCATTATTTGAAAAAATGATAAGAAATTAAGAAGAAAAAAAGCTGTTTTCAACTGCCGCTAAGGAGCAACATTGAAACTTGAAACAAACTAAATTTTTTCTGTATGTGAAAGAGGTTTCTCGCTATTCAATACCTCAGTCTTTACGCTAAGTCTGAATTTTTGTTCCAGTTCTAAAAGATGACTCCTGCAACACAAGGGCCGTTTAATTGGAATAAGAAGCTTTTTTAAGAGTTCTAGGATACTTTAGCGTGAAGAATGAGGTATTGAGGAGGGGATCACGTCATATACAAAGTATTTTCTGTTCGTTTTAAGTTTTACTGCTGCTCCTTAATTTCAGTTGATGTTTTTTTATAGCTACTCCATGTCAATTAAAAATGAACAAAAGTAAAAAAAAAAATAACTTTTCAAAAAATTTATCTTTCAAAGGAAATGAGGAGTGATGCTTAAAGCTAAAATGAGCATTGTTATTTTCGTAAAAATGTTTTTATTTATTTCTTGTAACCTTAATAAGTATTGTGACCTTCCTCGTTTTTTGATTGTTTTTCTTTATTGTTTTGGAAGATTAAAAGCACACTGATTAAAATAGGTATCAAATTTAATTGAGAACAAATCGTCTTTTTGAGCTTTGAGGGGACCCCAATACTGTTTGTCGTAGTTCTGATTTGTAAGCCTTTAATAACTTGCGATGTTTCGCATTTTTTCTTTTGTTGATGTTATAATATGCACTGCTCAAAAGAAAGGACGTTTTTAATAAAGCGCAAATACCAATTTAAACTTTAGAAGGCAATGAGTGGGAGATACCAACTTTTATTTTTAATAATTTCTCTTAATTTTAAACACGGTTTGATTATTCATGTTAATTACTATTTACTTTAGGTTTATTTATTGTTCATTTGCTCCTTCATTATCCCATTTCCTGCATTTACCTTCAAAGGCGCGCATATCGCTGGTCTTGGGGAGGAGGCAGTTGCGGCTTTAGGGCTGAGGAGGCTCATCTGCCCCCTCATCAGTTGTTCTGATATCTGACATTAAATTCTTTTTATTTCATGTTTTTACATTCCTATTAAGGTTCTTGCACCGCCCTCCAGGACATGAGACCTAAAACTACTAATGGGGGTAGGAGGGCCAAAACCAATCCGGGTGCCGTTTTACCCCCTAACTATCTTTCTATTTATGCTGTGGGTGGTAAATTGGCAAATGCTGTGGGTACTTTAACCAATTTTGGAAATACCTTCTTTCCTTCCCTCTGTGGAAATATGTATTTTCTATAAAATGACTGTATTTTTACTTTTTAAATCTGTCTGAACTTTTGTCAAATTAGTTTTATATAAGTGTTGTAAATAAAAACAATTATTATGCAATTAATTCAAGACAAGACAGGACAACAAATGCCTACCTTTTCTCCAAGAGAGTGTACGTCTACTTGTTTTCCAACAATAGCAGCGGGTAAAAATAGTGAACAGAAGGAGTATGCTCACTTGACCCAAAGCGTAACGCATTGGATAATTATATTTTGAAGGAACAGCACATTCCATGTCTAAACATTTCCGACAATTTAAAAAATTGAAAAATTAAAATTAAAATAAATTTAAAAATATAAAATAATTGAAAAAATAAATTAAAATTAAAACTAGAAAATTAAAAAAATTAAAAAAATCAATTAAAAATAAATTAAAAATTAACTAAATTAAAAATTAATTCAAAATTAATTAAAAACAATTAATTAAAATTAATTAATTAAATTATTAAAAAATAATTAAAAATTAATTATAAGCAATTTAAAAATAGTCAACAAAAGGAGTATGCTCACTTGACAAAAAGCGTAACGCATTGGATAATTATATTTTGAAGGAACGGTATTCCATGTCTAAACATTTCCGACAATGTAACGGAGATATTATTTATTTCTTATCACTTCGGCTTCCAGCTTTAAATATAGTTTAATAATTTCAAGCTAATCAACATACATAAAAAAAAGTATAGCCAGCACGAAGTCAAAAATACTAGAGCTTCAAGGGCAATAGTGAAACGTTCAGAGGCGTAGATCCAGCATATTTATTGGGGAGGGGACAAGAGGGGTCCATAATCAGATAGTCAAGGGGTATGGGCTAAACAATAATTTTCTTCAAATTGTTGGGGAGGAGGAACTACCCCCCTGAAACAACGCCCCTGGAAAAGTCATGTCTCAAAAGAATAGTGATATAGATAAAAATAAAGGGATGATATGCTTAATTTTATTTCAAGTTGTATTCCTCAATATTTGAGACTTTTTAAATCTGTATGTTTTAATTACAGCCTATAATGCAAAGAGCACGTTTTACGATGTCTAACCTCATGTGTAGACGAATAAAAGAATCTTTATCCGTTCTTTTGTTAGTCCCTTATTAGTAGATTAGATTGTAAAGACTTTTTCCAAAATAAGTTTTTCAGAACAAAAGAGTTTATCATTTACAAGAGTTTAACAATTACAGAGTTTAACTATCAAACAGTTCGTGGTAACGAACTGTAGTAAGGAGCGACCCGGCTCAATAGTAACCAAAACTCTAAAAAAAAGGAATTTTGATATCGACAGCTACATCAAAGGAATCGCATTTTAATGCTGATTTTCAATACTTAATTTTCATCAAGATCAGTTATACCCATCAAAAGTTACGAGCCTGAGAATTTTTGCCGTATTTTAGAAAATAGGGGGAAACGCCCCCTAAAAGTCATACAATCTTAACGAAAATCACACCATCAGATTCAGCGTATCAAAGAACTCTACTGTAGAAGTTTCCAGCTCCTATCCACAAAAATGTCGAATTTTGTATTTTTTGCCAGAAGGTAGATCACGGATGCGTGTTTATTTGTTTGTTTGCTTTTTTTGTTGTTTTTTTTTTGTTTTATTTCCCAGGGGTGATCGTATCGAGCCAGTTGTCCTAGAATGTTGCGAAAGGGCTCATTCTAACGGAAATGAAGAGTTCTAGTGCCCTTTTTAAGTGACCAAAAAATTGGAGGGCACCTAGGCCCCCTCCCACGCTAATTATTTTCCCAAAGTCACCAAATCAAAATTCTTAGATAGCCATTTTATTCAGCGTAGTCGAAAAATCTTATAACTATGTCTTTGGGGACAACTTACTCCCCCACTGTCCCCGTGGGAGGGGTTACAAGCTCAAAACTTTTACCAGTGCTTACATATAGTAATGGTTATTGGGAAGTGTACAGGCGTTTTCAGGAGGAATTTTTGGTTGGAGGCAGGGGTTGAGAAGAGGGGGATATGCTGGGGGAACTTTCCATCGAGGAATTTGTCATAGGGGAAGAAAATTTCCATGAAGAGAGCGCAGGATTTACTAGCATTACTTAAAATAAAACAATGAAAAAATAAATATGAAACAGTTTTTTTTTCAGCTGGAAGTAAGCAGCAGCATTAAAACTTAAAAAGAACAGAAATTATTACCCATATGAGAGGCTCACCTCCTCCTAATA
Source organism: Artemia franciscana (assembly GCF_032884065.1). Taxonomy (NCBI): domain Eukaryota; kingdom Metazoa; phylum Arthropoda; class Branchiopoda; order Anostraca; family Artemiidae; genus Artemia; species Artemia franciscana. Next base: position 43,355,484 of record NC_088875.1, read on the forward strand.
CCTCGCTCTTTACGCTAAAGTATTTTTAGTAATTTCAACTATTTATTCTGCGGCTTTTGTGATTCAGGGGTCATTCTTAATGAATTGGGACAAAATTTAAGCTTTAGTGTAAAGAGCGAGGTACTGACGAGGGGGCGAACCCCCTCGTATATGTAATAAAAACATGAGAATACGAAAGTTCTTTACGTAAGCTAATTTATAAGTTACGTATATCTTTTACTTATAAAAAGATTCGTAAAAAATTAAAAGTTCTAGTTGCCTTTTTAATTAACCGAAAATCGGAGGGCAACTAGGCTTCCTCTCCCGCTCTTTTTTTCTCAAAATCATTCGATCAAAATTATGAGAAATCCATTTAGCCAAAAAAAATAAATATGCAAATTTCGTTTTAATTATTCCTCTGCAGAGAGCCAAAATCAAAACATGCATTGATTCAAAAACGTTCAGAAATTAAATATAAAAAAACAAGTTTTTTAAATGAAAGTAAAGAGAGACATTAAAACTTAAAACGAACAGAAATTACTCCGTATATGAAAGAGGCTTTTCCTTCTCAACGCCATATACGGAGTAATTTCTGTTCGTTTCAAGTTTTAATGTCGCTCCTTACTTTCATAAAGAGAAATTAATACGAATAATGTCATTAACAGCTTGTGGTGACAAGCTGTAAGTAAGCAGCGACTCGGCCCAATAGTAACCTAAAGTTAAAAAATGAATTTTGCTAATAATTATAAATCAAAAGAATCGAATTTCTATGCTGATTAAAAAAATATGTAAGTTGCATTAAGTTTACCTTTAGGCTAGTTCCACTCATCAAAAGTTACGTGACTGAGAAAATTTTGCTTGATTTTCAAAAACAGGGGGAAACCCCCCTAAAAGTTATAGAATTTTAATGAAAATCTCGCAATCAGGTTCTATCCGAAGACCTTACTGTATAGGTTTCAAGCTCGTATCTGAAAAAAAGAGAAAATTTGTTTGTTTTTTTTTGTCAGAAGAAAGATCACGGATGCGTGTTTATTTTTTTTCAGGGGTGATTGTATCGACCCAGTGGCCCTAGGATATTGTGAAAGGGCTTTTTCGAGCAGAAATTAAAAGTTTTAGTACCCTTTTTAAGTGACTAGAAAAATGGAGGGCAACTAGGCCCATTCCCACGCCCCTTTTGTTTCTCAAAATGGTCTAATCAAAATTGTGAGATGATCATTTTGCTTAGCATAGTTAAAAGGCCGACCAACTGTGCCTTTAGAGATATCATGGCCCCCAAAACCGTGGGAAAAGGTTTTTAAGTTAGAAAAATTTTCCTATTTCTTAAGTATAGTATTTGTTATTGGGAAGTATGTATACATTTTCGAGGGGGGGGGGGTCGAATTTTCTGCAGAGATTTTCCACGGGGATAATTTTTGTTGGGAGGAAGTTTCCAGGGGGTAAATTTCTCAGGGGAAATTTTACCCTAGGGGAATTAGCCACAATTCTTATATGAAATTCTTCTTGCTTTCTCATTTGTATTTCTTTCTCATTGCCGACTCAATTTTACCTATGGAGATGTTGAGGGTAATTGTCCAAGGTAAATTTTCACCAGGATTGAATTGTCTGAAAAATGAATCCATGGGGAGGAGTGATTTATCCGTGGAGGTGTAGCCAGATTTTCTGGCATTACGTAAAAAACGATTAGAAATCAAATAAAAAAAAGTTTTTTCAACTGAAAGTAAGGAGCAGCATTAAAACTTAAAACGAATAGATATTATTACGCATATGAGGCGGGCTGCTCCTCCTCAACAGCTCGCTCCAAATCGTCACTGAAACTTTCAAAAACAACTCCACTAATTATTGAAAAATTAAGAAGTTCTTCAGTGAAATTGACTGTTAATTATTTACATAGCTAAAACACAGAAGATTATGTACATTGTATTTCGACCAAGATATCTTTTGCATTCAATGTAAAATATTCCCAGACAGTTTTAACTATGTCATTGGAACCAAAAACTAATGATACAATGTATTCGAGGTCGGTAAAACATACGAAAAATACCTTGTTGGGTCTTTGATCGGAAACGTTCTACCCTATATTTGACTCCTTCTCGTAATCCATGTTGATTGATGGCGTGACATCGAAATTACCGTAAAGAGCTGGAGGCACACATTTGGAATTATTTCTTATCTAATTTCTGTTCATGAGAAGTTTTAACGTTGCTCATTACTTTCGTCCCAGGCAAAAACTTAACTCCCGACTTGAATGAGCTTTCACAGCATTCAAAAGCACTTCTGTCCTAAGGGGGGAAATCGGAATACACAGCAAGTCTTGCTGGTCGTTCTCAAGTGTTCAATCTCACCCAAACTCGTATTGTAGTCGAGTTTCTTTGACTATCCTGTATACCGTTTCTTTGAAAAGAAGCTCCTTTTATTTGAATTCTAATTACCTTTCAATTGTGTTTAGAAATTTCTTGCCTTCTTTTCCACTCGTAGTCAGTTTGACCAAAAATCCAACAATATGTGAGCATGAACACGATTTTAAGGTCAGTTACCAGGTGCTAGGGATCAAACCAGTCTCTCTATGCCTGGTTTAATTTAACCGACTCTGTTTAAATCAGATTTTATTTAAAAGAAGAATTAAACTATAAAATAAGATGACCCTATTCTATTTACATGCAAATTCAGTTTTTGGTGTCTACGATTGAAGCTAAGCAAGGCTAAAATCAACCATTTTTTGTGAGAAGTCTGCAAATCCCAAAGTCTTTTCAGGAGAAGGAAAATGCAACGCTGTCTCTGACTGAATTGTTCACCTGGGAACTGGATAAGGCCAAAATTGATGACTTAAATTACTTCACAAAAAGTAGGGGCTATATGTGAAAGACCAGACAAAAACAAATCATACCCAAACATAAGCAGGTTTTTAAGGCATAAGTTACTGCCAGTTCAGTTCCTTTAAACCTAGTTTAATTTAAAGAAATCGATTGAAAAACATCATAAAAATAAAATTAAATTAAACAATAAAATAATACGACTCTATTCTATTTACAAACAAATTTGAGCTACTTCTTTACCGAAAAGTTTGAAAACGTAAAAGCATTTCAAGGAGAAGGAAATACAACTTAGACTGTCTCAGAATTGAGCTCCTGGGACCTCAATGAAGTCCCACTTTTTACATTCAAGTTTAACTTTTATAAAACAATACTTCGAGAATGACCATAATCCCAGAAAAAATGTACCCCTAAAAACTCTTATCAGCTTTCGCGGTTTTAATTGCAAATATTTCGAACAAATTTTTTTTATGTGTTCTAATGGACGCCAATAAGCGGGCAATGACTCCGGGAAACAAGAAGCCATTAAATGTTGTTTGTAAATAAAATAGTAATATATTTTACCATGTAACTATCGAAAAAACCTCCTGACAGCGCTTGTCCACACTCCCTCCTCCCCATCTTGAAAATTACTGGCAGATGACCACCCTTCCACCTTTCCACCATTGTGCCAGTATGCATGTGAGTGTAGTATTTATTTTACATTTATTTTCTTTTTCGTTTCGTTCTGCGCCTTCGGCTATTTTATTGCAGCATTTATTCACTTTACGAGCTTAGTTTCAATCAACAATGAACATTACAAAACACATTTACAGACATTTGAAAAGCTAAATAATGAGGCAACTGGCCTGCTAATAGAGTGTGCGTCTCGTCATTAGAACACCGTATGTTTTTCTTTTCAAAACATATTATCACACCTATAAGAAACAAAGAAAATATTTTTAAGTCCCTAGGGAAACAGCCAGGTAACTGTATTCATAACATGACCTCTCCAGATGGATTTTGTCCCTCTATCTTATCAGCAAACTTATACACATCATGGCTAAACATTTTAATGACATTTCTAGTGAGACATAGAGTTAATGTCAGCAGCACCCTAGTGACGATTGTTGGAACGTTTATGCTTTAAAACAAACACAGTTCAATAATTATCTCGACGTTAGAAAAACAAGTAATTTTGAGAGTAAGTGACTTTGAAAGTTATTGACAACGAATAGGAAGACTTGAATCATCGAAAATGTGGTATTGAACTGTTCAGAAGGGAAAGTGATTTAGCTCATAATACACACAGTTGAGAAGACAGAGGGAGACGGGAAAATGAGAATTTCAATATTATTGTGAAGGGGCTAAACAATTTTTGTCTCTGATCCACCAAAACGTCTCAACCCTATTAGTTTGACCTTTCGTCCCAATACCTTAAGAACTACTCCTGAAACATAAGGGTTGTTTAAATAGTATAAGAAACTTTTAAAGTACTTAAAAGCTTTAGCGTGAAGGGCGAGGGATTGTAGAGGGGGGTCGAACACCTCGCATGCGGAGTAATTTCTGTTCGTTTTAAGTTTTAGTTTTGCTCCTTACTTTCAGTAGAAGAAAACCTGTTTTCTTTATTAAACAGTTCGTGGTAACTTTTCGTCTATGTTCATTGTCATAATATCAACAACAACACAAAAAAGAAATCCCAAGACTAATCAAGGTTAAAAATAAGAGTAGAGTTATTCCCCTCCCTCTCAAACCCTCAAAGAGGCCTGAGTAGCATATGTGTTTTACTGAAAACAACGCGTACTTACAGGGATGTTGATTTCATTTGCCAAAATTAAATAATAAAAAACAGTTTTTTTCAAACTGAAAGCAAGGAGCGGCATTAAAACTTACAGAAATTATTGTGTATATGAAAGGGATTGTCCCCTCCTCAACGCATCGCTCTCTACCCTAAAGTTTGACTTTTTGTCAAAACTCTACTTTTTAAAGCGATAAAAATTTTAGCGTAAAGAGTGAGGCGCTGAGGAGGGGAAAGCCCCATATCATGTACGGTATAATTTCTGTTCAGTTTAAGTTTTAATGTCACTCCTTACTTTCAGTTAAAAAAATTTTATTTTATATTTAATTTCTGAACGTTTTTCAACTAATGCAGATTCAAATTTGGCTCACCATACATAAAAAATTAAAACAAAATCTGTATATCAATTTTGGCAGATTTATTCCACATATGAAGGGTTGTCCCCTTCACAATACCTTGTTATTTACGCTAAAACTGTTAGCACTTTTAAAAAAGCTTCCTATTCTAATTAAAAGGCCCCCGTATTTCAGTAGACACTATTAAAAAGTTCGGACAACTAGTCAAGCTTTAGCGTAATGAGCAATACATTGAGAAGGGGGCAATCCTTCTTATGTGGAATAATTTCTGTTCATTTTTCAAATAATGCCAGTAAATCTGGCTCACCCTGTATGAAATATGCCCCTCCCCCTCATAGAAAACTCCGCCGTAGAAATTTCATCCAACGTAAAGTAAACCTTCCCCCCGTCAAATTCTCTCCAGGTAGTTTCATCCTCGCTGAGAATTCTTCCTCCCCATGAAATTGCTTGTGGATGATTCAGCCTGAAAAATTATCCTTAGCCTTCTTTCATTTGAATAAGATTTTAAATCTCTAATCTGTTTCTCGATCACTCGAGAAAAGGCCCCTTCCGCAGATATTGTTTTCCGGAAATCAAAACATGCGGATAAAAGCTCCTGGATAATACTCTCGGAACATCTCCACATGAAAAAATTCATGAAAAATCTTTTTGAAATTTTTTTTCAAAATTAAATTAAATTTACTTTGATTAGTGCAGTATCCGGGCATACTTTTATTATTGGTTAATTTTAGTAATATCTATAAGACATTTTATCAGTTTTTTCTTAATAATGAAACTGTTGAAAAAAAATTTTGGCCAAAATTTAAACTTTAAGTCAAAATTTTCGATCAATGGTTGAACTTTTTGCAATAAAGATTTTATTAATAGTTTATTCTAGAATTTTGGGTCCCTTGAGGTGGATTATTGTTCATTTGATTTAAAACCAGTACAATTTTCGGTCTTCTACTGTGACGCCCCTTGACGACACTCTTTCTTTCTCCCCCCCCCTAATTCTGGGACACCCTTGGATATACACGAATCTTAATCTACCATTTTATTAAAAAACGGTCTCTGTATCGTATCTTGCTGGAAATTTTTGTTTGCTTAATTAATGACACGTGAAGGGCATTTTCAAAGCTATAATTGTATAAAACGTTCAAAATATGTTAACAATGTGTAAATGACACAGTAACATTTAGAAAGCTTACGGTTATGAAGGATGGGATGGGAGCCGAACTTCAGTTGTTAGTAATTTCGGCTCGTTATAAGTTTGACTTGCGCGTTCATTTTAATTTCTTCCCTTTGTCAGTTTATTTTACTCAATTTCTAGATAATAGACAAAATATTTCTACTCGAAAGAATGTTACTGGGAAAATATTCAAATGATTTTGTTTGAATGAAAATAGTGTTAGAAATTAAATGTGTGTCAAGGGCATCGCTGAATTATCTTTGTTACAGGCTTTTTAAACTCTTTTATATGTGACTGACATGAGTCTATCGTAGGTATAGGGTAGAATAGATGTCGTTTTGACAACCTGGATGTATATAATTTCATTTGATTGAGTTGAACACCCCCACCATATTCCCTAAAAATTTCCGCTTAATGTCCTAACCATTCTTTAGGTATTGCAGACATATCATTTTGACAATCTGGATGTACATAATGTATTTCCACTTAGTTCATTATACCCCTTAAAATTCCACGGAAGTTTCTTAGCTGTTCCTAATATGTTTCATATATGGCAAACTAATAGCCTGGATTTGCATCACGTATTTTGGATAGTTACACGCCCCCTCACTATCCTCCGAAAGTTTCAGCTTAATACCCAAAGCTGTTCCTGAGGTATTGCCTATAAAACCTTTTGAAAACCTTAATGCATGCAGTGTTTTTTGTTTGTTTGTTTGTTAAGTTGAACACTCCAGTCAAAACTTCCTGATTTTGTTCACCTTAATATCCTTAGCGGGTCCAGAGATACTGCAAATATAGATATTTACAACATATATGCACATGATACCTTTTGATTCCGCTCAAAATTCCCTAAAAGTCAACTTTATAGCCTTAGCCATTCCCTCAATATTGTATATATGGCCTTCTAACAACAGAAATGCACATAGGGTTTTTGAAATTAGTATAACATCCTCCTCAATGATCTCTGAAAGTTTGAACTTAATATACCAGGCTGCTCCTGAGCTATTGAAATTTTGACAATCTGGATTCACAAAGTGTCTTCTAATTTAGTTTAACATTCCGTAGATTTTACTACTTAATATCCCCAGCCCTTCAAATAATAATGTAGATACGCTCTTTTGTCAATCTGCATGCACGTAATGTATTTTGATTTCACCTCGACATTTCTTTATAGTTTCAACATAATTGTCTTAGCCGCTCCTGAGATAATCAAAAAGCCCAATTTTTCCATTATAAGACAATGACTTAAACTATTGCCCAAAACTCCCCAGAGCCCAGGGCAAGGTGTGTAAGTTATGCCCCTGGACATATACGGTCCTTATGGAATGAGTGGTTGTCTAAACGTCGGAAGGGCATAGATCGATTGGAAATCGGAAATTCCAGTGCCATTTTAAGATTCAGAGCGATCGGAGGGTAATTAGCCCCCTCACCCTCTCCCCTATTTCTTTCTATCAAAATTCTAAGATAGCCATTTTGTTCAAAATACTCCAAAGGTCAAAAAAACTATTCTTCTGATTTTAATAATTCCCCTCTACCCCCTGGCAAGGACTATAAGTCATGCTAGTTGCTCATTGTTAACATATAAGGTTTTTATGGAAATGGTGGTCCTATAAACTTTAGAGGAGGATCATTCAATTGGAAATAAAAATATTCTAGTGCCCTTTTTAAGCATGAAAAGTGATTGTAAGGTAATCATCCCCCCTCCTCGCCCCCTTTTTTCACCAAATACATCAAATAAAAATTTCGAAATAGCAATTTAATTCAAAATAGTTCGGAAGTCAAATAACTATTGTTCAGGGATTCACAAATTGCCCCAGACCCTGGGGCAGAGGGTGGAGTTTATACAAGTTTCCCATTGTTAACACATTGGAGAATTTTTTTGGGAGAGGTTGGCCGTATAAACCTCGGAGGGGGCTCATCCAGCCAGAAATCTAGAGCTCTAGTTCCATTTTTAACTTACTACCTTGTACCTGTGGTGGAAATCAGGCGTTTCCACCTTGCCCAGCATCAAGGATCTTTGAGATTGGACTATGTAGTGCGGTCTGCTGTCAGCTGTTTTGTAAATGAGAGCCATTGGGTTGTCCATCTGTGACCTAACTTTCTGAGTCCCCTAATAGTTTCAACATATGATTAACCAAGTTCCTCCAGTTTTCTGCTATCCTCCTTGGCGTCTCTTCCATGAGCTGGGGGCTCAGTTAGAAGCCACACAGTCGTCGTATATCCACGTTTGATATGTGATCACTCAATTTTACCCTGAGGATGCTGCGTAGACAAGTATGCTCAAGCACCTTCAGTGACTTTTCACGCAGTTGCTTCACTGACCAAGTTTTGCATCCATTAAAAAGGATTGTTCGAACCAATCCCAGGTAGATGGGAACTTCAGTTCGCACACAAATTTCAAGTCGGTTCCACAATGGTTTTCTGAGGGAAGAAAAGACGATCTGTGATTTCTGCAATGGCTGTTGAATATCGGCGTCTGAAGATCCATGAGTACAAGGCTGGGAGCGAAAGGATTAAAGCTGTCGACCTGATCCAACTGTATTTAATTTACAGTTAGTGAAAAAGGATCATTTTCGCCATAAATTTTGTCACCCTGTACTGACTTTTATGTCATTGCGATCTGCCCGAGTAACCACACCATTGAGCATAGTTTGAGCTTTCATTAATTATACCTTTAAAGCTACTGGCTACAACCTGAAACTACAATCAGGGGCAAATTATACCTTTCAAACTACTGGCTAATGAGGTGGAGTGATAAAATATTGTCTGCGCAGCCCTTACGAGAACAGAAACCTGCTTATGTTTTGTGGGTTCCGTTATCCCTTTACCCCCTTAAAGTGGCTAAGGTGAATAATCCGGCAAATTTTTACTGCAACGTCAATGAGACATATTCCTCAGTAGCTTTTGCTCTCAGTTTTATCAGCTTTCTTGTAAAAAGGCAGAATAACTGATGCCTTTCAATCCTTTGGGAAAGTGTTGGTCCTCCATACTTCTTCAAAGATACCATGTGGTCATTCTGCATTGATCTTGGGGCACTGTTTGTAAATTTCCAAGTCTGGCTATCTCTGTCTGGGGCTTTCTTGTTCTTCATGATTTTAATCACTTTGAGTATTTCCACTATTGTTGGGGCAGCCAGCTTGAAATGATAAGGATCTTTTTAAGAACTAGAAGGGAAACCACCAGGAGTTTATGTTACGGATGGGTTAAGCAGTGTTTTAAAGCGATCTTTTTATTTGGTCAAATGCTCCTTTTGATAGCTAATAGCTTTTCCTGACATATCTCTGACAACTTCAGACACATCAGCTTTCTTACCAGTAGACTCCTTGAGAACCTGGTAGAGTTTGTGGGTTTTCCTGTGCGCGTGCTGCTTTTTCCAATGACAAAACAGTCTCTTACCACTTTTCACGGTCGCCTAGACTAGCAAAACGCTTGACTTAATTAACGCTTGGCTTTAATTTAGGGAATCAAAACGCTCGTTAGCTCCATATTTAAAATTGTGGTTTATTCAGAATTTTTGTTTATTCTTTTTCTGAGATTCAAGATGAAGTAGAATTTTCGAAAGGACTAGCTTATGATCAGACCCCGATTTTTAGTCTGCACCCACACTGTTGTAAGAGCTCGATTCCATTACTGAACTTATCCAATGTTGGCGGACGAGAATGAAGTCAATTAGGGCATTAGTAACACCGTCATTGGAATGCCACATCAGTAGATGGTTTGGCTTGTGCTGAAATATGGTGTTGATGACAACAAGATGATTCGTTAGGGGATAGTTGGCTAGTCTTTTCCCATTTTCATTTTTATGCCCCAGTCCGCCTTTCCACGGACCTGGATAGGGGAATCCGACAGACCAACTCTCCCGTTGGAGTCCCCAGCAGCAATCTGGTAGTCTCATGCATGAACTGAGAAAGACACTTGTTGCAATTCTGCAAAGAATCCATCAATTAACGGTAACAGTGGCTTTACGATTAGGGGCGTATGCGGAAAGAATGGACAAGTTTTTAGGGCTTCCTTTAAGCTCAATCATAATCAGTCAGGGAGAAACAGGATCCCACTCAAGAAGTGCGGTCTGGTTCTTTGATTCATAATGATACCAACGCCAGGGAGTCCAAAGTTATCATTTACTCCAGAGTAGAGAAGTAGAACTGGTGTAAGGTTTCGGGCGCTGTAATTACTGTAGTGCCAGAACCGGAGATTCTGTTCTCAAAAACTAATATGTGAACCATAACTCTGAAAAGTTAAAGTAGCAAGAATTGTACAAAAAATAAAAAATCTAATTGTTTAAATTACTTAAGTCGAAACTTGCGCAACAATATAGCCTACTACTGCTACTCCTACTAACAGCTCACTGCAGCACCAGCCCTCCTAGGGCCAACAAAGCTACACCCGCTCATCTTTCATCCCAATATATCCAAATCCTCCCTCAATACGTCCTCTCAAACAGTTTTTATTTCCCTTAAATCCTTCATTACGACATCCTCCCATCCTATTGGGAACGACATCCTTTTCGTTTGGTCATGCATCGGCATTCCAGCATTTTGGAGTGTTAAACAGCAATTTGGTCCGAACAGGACTAAAATCTTACCGAGTAAAAACTCTGAGAACTAGTTAAACAGTGTTTATGTAGGCTCGCAATCTCAAAGGCAATGCTGGTGCGTAGTATACCATTCCTCTCTAAGCAGACGGCCAGTCCATAAGAAATAAATCGCACTGATAAACCGTTTATCCAACAAAATTGTTGGCTATAGAGCCCAATATGGGGCACAGGTCCAATAGGTGGGGCATTACAATATCTTGATGGGTCATGAAGAGGACGTGTATCCTTCAGGTGACTATGCTTAAAGCCTTAATGATGAAAAAAATATTTTTCATGTGAATGACGTCATACTTTAATGCATGTTTATAATGTTTATGTAGGCTCGCAATCTCAAAGACAATGCTGGTGCGTAGTATACCATTCCTCTCTAAGCAGACGGCCAGTCCATAAGAAATAAATCGCACTGAAAAACCGTTTATCCAACAAAATTGTTGGCTATAGAGCCCAATATGGGGCACAGGTCCAATAGGTGGGGCGTTATAATATTTTGATGGGTCATGAAGAGGACGTGTATCCTTCAGCTGACTATGCTTAAAGCCTTAATGAAGAAAAAAATATTTTTCATGTGAATGACGTCATACTTTAATGCATTTAAAGAGCAAATAAGATCCATAATAGTATTGCAATAACGTTATACATGGTATTGAAGGTACTGTATTCAGATAGTATTTCCATTTCTATATTATAAGATAAGGATTCCTAAATTCGATTCAGAAGATTAAGAATTAATCTTCTGAACTCCCTTCTTAGGGAAGATTATAAAATAGGCACCCTGGCATTTTTGACCTGAAAAAAATGATCTATATGGGTTACGATTTTAAGGAAATTCTTTTAGAGCGTCAATTTTGGAGAAAAAAAAATTATATGAGTGATTTCATAATTATTAGCACATTTCTAGAGCATAAATTACATCATTTCCACCCTAGGAGTGGTCGTGTAGTTTTTAGTATGTATCACGCGTGTCAAAACTGTTTGGCACTTGAACAAAAACCGTGCTTTTTTTAGTGTCTGTATCCTAAAGGATAGAACGAGAAAAATTATCCCTTACACAAGGGTGGATTCCCCCCGCTTAACCCCTACTCAAAACACTAAAATTCGAATTTCATTTCCCCAATACTTCAAGAACGACTGCAAGAAAAATTCAACAAATAAGAATAGCGGGAATAGCCCATTTCGTGATCGGTGAATAATGTTACAGGCTCTCCCAAGATAAACTGTTGTTGAGGCAACTGTTCCTTCAATTATGTTTCAGATCCGTAACAAAGCTTCTTTGACAGATTAATTATAGTAACAGGTTTATTTAATAGGGTTTTCTCAAGTCGTAAAGTCATTCGAAGTAAATTCTTCTTTCTTGTGTTAATCCTTGTGTTTTCTTCGGTTTTTCTCGTCGGAATTTTGTTTGCATATTATTGTAAAAGCCTGGCACATTGTTTTTTCCAATTATTGGGGGTTGTTTTCTTTCAGATTTTGGGGAATTCCATAGGCAATTGTTAAAAAACTATTAATGTTTTTAAATTCTAAAAGCTAAATTGTTTAGTGTTTACCGAGGATTTAGATTTCGTATGATAATGATGGAATAATTAAAGTGATTGAATGAAATTATTTACGATGACGAATTATTAGGATTTAAAAATGGAGACACTCATCTTTCTGAATGCAGGTTAATTTAAGAAAAATATTATGAAGTAGGGAGATTATTTAATCTAGTTGTATAGATGATAATAGGATTTTAGAGACTACTGCTACTACTACCACTAACAACTCATCACAGCACAAGTCAAATGAGGCTAACACAGCTGCGTTAGCTCCCCCGCCATTTTAATTTGTTAAAAGCCTCCTTCTCTACACCCTCCCAGGAAGTTCCGGGAGGGAGGTCTTAGTTCTGGTTCTCATTTTCCTTTAATCTTTCTTCTAGGCATCCTTTCACCAAGACTATGGAAAATCTGATTTCCGCTTAGTCCTAGACGGTTAGCCGAAAAGGACAATCTTTGGCACTCTGTTATGCTTCATATGCAGAACGTATCTAGTCCGTATCAACCTTTCTCTTATTATAGTCCAAGAAGCACACTATTCCTACAGCCTACTGCTTGAAATACAGTCAGCCAGCCGGGTACCCAGAACAATCCGTAGGCAATTTCTCAGAAAAACATCTAGCAAATCTTCCCCTGTTTTTTTTGGGGCGCCCATGCTTCATAACCATGTTTGACCGCTATCATCACTGAAGTTTACAATATTCTAGTCTTCGTTTGCAGACTTATCTTCCTATTCTCCCGAACTTTTTTCAACTGTTAAAAAACACCCTGATTCCAACCCTTCTGCTTTTAGCATCGTCAGTGCTCCAACTGTTTTGACTAATAATACTACCAAGAAAGGAAAAGTTGTATACCTTATCGATGCACAATGTTACCTTTTTGTCTTCATTTACTCCTAGCCTTAGCAACTTAGTCTTCTCAACACTAATTTTCAATACTTATTCTAGCACCCTGAACTCGCAAAATCTCTTAAAGTATATTCATTTTGCTCATACTTTCATCTAGAACGCTTAAATCATCAGCAAAATCTAGGTACAAGAAAGTTTTTTTCCCCATTTAATTCCTCTCACATTGCCTTTCCTCTGCTCCTTAAGACGAAGTCCATCAAAATGATCCATATAAATGGTGATAGCTTAATTCGTGATTTAATATGAAACCAGCTACTAACCTCATTTCCTGGCTTAGCCACAGAAGTGCTTTTGTTGTAATTAGAACTTATCACTTAATATATTTGTCTGGTATGCAATACAAGGATAAGGCATACGCTATAGCTCTTCTATCAGCTCAATCAAACGCATGCTCATAATCTACAAAGCTGAGGACTAAAGGTGTTTGACTGACTTCCCTAATTATTAACCTAAGAGTGAAAATTCGGTCGACACATCCTCTACCCTTCTTAAAGCCGCTCTTTCTATCTCTTAAAACTTTGTCTACAGCACCTCTTAGTCTAAAAAGTAAAAAAAGGTAAGGTAAAGGATATGGCATAAGACTTTACAGTCCGTACCGGCGGTGCTGATCTCAGTTCCTTAGCCCTTCAGCCAGGAAGTGCAATGGGGAGTCTAAAAAGTATCATCATACTAAGTAATTTGCTACCTACAGAGACCAGACAAATGCCTCAAGAATTACAACATTCACTCTTATCACTTGTCTTATACAAATGTCTGATTGGAGTTTTCCTAAAATCACTAGGTACTTCCTCTTTTTCATTAACCATGTTCATATTTTTCAGTAACTTATTTCTAGCCTCATAACCGCCATAATTAAGAAACTCATTTACCACATTATGGGTTCCTGGGGCTTTATTATTTTTTAATCCTTTTAGTACTGTCACCAAAACTTCCTCACAAACCGTTTCATTTTCCTCTACGTCTTTTCCTGTAACTCTATCCCGGTCTAGTATATTCTCAAAATGTTCTGTTCATCTTTTTTAACTCTTTCTTTGTCATTAATTGTGGTATCGTTCCTATCTTTAACTGGAGCAAGTCTAGATTGACTACTCCCACTTAATTTCTTGACATGCCAGTATAATATTTTACTATTATACCGTCTAGCTGCATCTTCCAGATATCCGGCAATTTTATCCATTGTCTCCACTTCCCACTTCTTAGTTCATATTTTAATGCTTTCTCCACTTTCTTTACATTGCTTTAATTTTTATACGACCTAGAAAATCAACCCTTCTAATCATGAAATCTATTAAAATTAAAAAAAATATATTTTTAATCATCGAAAAACTTTAGTTTTTAAGATTGAATTGAATACATTTTTCACAAAAGACGTTTTAAAGAAAGTAAAGAGCTAAATTAAACAAAAGACGAGCAGAAATAAATTAAATGATAATTCAAGCTTAAAACGAGTAAAAATCGTTATCAGTAAATAAACGAGACCCAAAACGAGTAGAAATTACAAAGAATAGTCGAGTCAAACTCTAAAACGAACAGGAATTACCACAAACAGGAACAGGGCTAATGCCCCCTAACCCTTCTAAAGATCACAGCGTAATTTAAATACAATCTTTATTTCGAGCAGTGTTTTTTTTTATCATAGCATAAACAAAAAGGAAGAAAATCAACATAATAACCAAGATTGCAGAAAAGTAGCTCATGAATGTAGGATGACAGTCTAATATATGGTAATATTCATTCCTGGAATTTTCAGCAAATTTATTTATGTTAAGCATTTCTTAACATAATTAAAAGAAAATAAATAAAGTGCGTTTGGTTCTAGTAAAGTGCAAATGAAGCTCCTGTCTTGAAAAAGAATTCTTTGATGGGGATTACTGGCGTCAATTCATGGAAATGAGAGAGGGGGTATTGAACCTTGCAAGGTTTTGGGCAAATTGTTGTTTTAAGGGTTGATTTAAGGGGCATTACTCCATCTCCTGTTTGTGGAGATTTCCGATGGTTTTATAAATATCTTGATTATCCATTTTAATTTTTCTTTAGTAGGGTCTCATTTATTTACTGAGAGTGCTGTCGGTTCTTTTAAAGCTTGATTTGTTATTTGACCTTATTTCTGACTTCGTTATATCTGCTATCATTATATGTAATGATGCGGACTTTCCCTTAGGGACTGTGGGGGTCAAGTCATCCTCAAACATATAGTGACTATATTTTTTGACTATGTTGAACAAAATAGCTATCTCAAAGTCTTGATGGAGTGACTGTAGCGAAAAAGGGGCGTGGGAGGGGGGCTCGCTGCCCTCCAATATTTTTGGCTGCTTAAAATGGGCATTAGAACTTTTGATTACCGATCAAATGAGCATTTGAGCCCTCTTCCGATTCTCTAGAATTACTAGTTCAATACTATCAGCCCTGGGGAAAAAGAAAATAAACACGCATCCATGACCTTTCTTCTCCCCCAAAAAATGCAAAATTTCATAATTTTTTTATATTGAAGCTTGAAAACTCCACAGTGAAGTTCTCTGATATGCTGAACCTGATGGTGCGGTTTTCATTAAGATTACTTGATGTTTTGGGGGTGTTTGTCCCCTTTCTCGAAAATTGAGAAAAGATTTTAAGGCTCGTAGCTTTTGATGGGTAACATTAAACCTGATGAAATTTATATACTTTGACTAAGCATAAAATTTTGATTCTTATGATGCATCTGTTGCTGTCAAAACTTTGTTTCTTAGAGTTTCGGTTACTATTTAGCTGCATCACTCCATATTTACAGTTCGTTACCACGAACTGTTTGATAAAATACGCCACATGCACCCCATGGTTTTACATTTATTCTAAAAAAAATCGACTTATAGCGTTAAACCAAAGTTTTGTAGGCATTAGTAACTGCACTTTGCAAGAGACAGGATATTGGATATGAACCCTGTTATAGATAAAAAAATTTCTTTAGCAACAACATAACCAAATTATTGCGATCTATCATATCAGCACCGACAAATACCTTAGTTCTGCCCTAGGAATGACTTATCTTTTCAAGCAGGGTATCTAGGGTTAAGAAATCATAGAAAGTGGTCCACATATGTCAAAAGCATGGGAAAGACTGCTCCGACCTTAATAAGCTGGGTAAAATCCTCATATGACATAACTCCACCCCAATAAGAAAAACTTCGTAACCAAGAACGTGTCCAGGTGTTGAGCTTTAGGGGGTTTGAACCTCCCCCAAAGTTAACTACAACTCGTAAAAACATAACAAAATATATATGAAAATTTTTGAGGTTTTTCTGAAAGTTTTCGTACCCCCCCCCCCAAAAAAAATGCGTCCACCCTCCAAAAAAAACATGGACACGGTCTTGATTGTCCCCAAATTCTGAATCTTTTGGGAAAAAATCAAAATTCATATCTTCTAGAAATTAACTGGTATAGAAAGGCTAAAATAACTACTAATCAAAGAAATTCAAATTGGTAATTATGCAGTGTCAATAAATTTGAAGGAAGTTAGAAGTTGAAAAATCAGCTGTCCTAGCTCTCGTTCTAACGATGTGAAATTTCTTCTCATTTTAAAATGTACGGGATTTCTAAAGCCCTAAGGGACCTTCAAACCACACTAGGGACTTATAGTAATGCTTAAGCCACAAATAGTAAGTTAGTCAAATTCACCCTTTTCCTAAAATAGATTAATGAAAAACACTATTTTCGATGCTTTTTGAAAGGGTTTTACCCATCTTGAAAAGTCGCTTTACTTTCCCATGAAAATACAGATCATAACAGAACCAATAACCACATTCATCGCAATTCACCACAATTGCACCAATTTCACAATTTTGATGCAGTCTCTAAGTTAGTTTGATTTAATACTTTCATCTAATAGCTTTACCATTGTATAATTTTATGGTTTTGGCTCGTCTTCAAATTTTTTGCTCAGTAGCTTTTTTTACGATCACTTTTCAAGTCACTTTAACAAAATATTAGAAAAATGTCTTGATGTG
This sequence comes from Artemia franciscana, assembly GCF_032884065.1. Lineage (NCBI taxonomy): Eukaryota > Metazoa > Arthropoda > Branchiopoda > Anostraca > Artemiidae > Artemia > Artemia franciscana. Next base: position 43,372,591 of record NC_088875.1, read on the forward strand.
AGTTTCAAGATTGACATAAACACGTGAAAATGAGTTCTTGTGTGATTTAATGATTCAAAAGGTTAGAAAGTCTCAAATAAACAAGAATGTCGGTGACATTTTTACGCATTCAAGAAAAAAGCTACTGTTTAAACAATAAAAACGACAATAATAGGAATTCTCAGCTTTTACTCCTATAAACAATAACGTTGATGTACAAAAATCGGGAAGAAGCTTCCCTGAGAAGTATCCAAAGGGGTAGTAAGGGGTAACATGATTACCCCTCAAGACTCGAATATCTGAATAATAAATTGTTTTTCAAGAAATTTATACCAGATTTTAAAAATAAACAGTACAGTCCAAATCGTTTAAGGGTGGGGGGGGGGGTCAAAATTCTCTGCGTTTAGATCCTCAAAGCCTTATGTTCCACTTTTTTTGCTTCATAACCTAAATTTACAAGAAGTCATCTTTCCAATAGACGAACGGATTAGGATCTCTGCGGTTCGAGTTTTTTAGTTTAATTAAATCCTGCTAGAGCTAAATACCCATAAATGTTGCGAAGCTGTTTGAACTTGGTGTGTGTGGAGAGGGCACATAGTGAATGCCATAGGGAATGTGATAGCCCCAGAAAAACCTCCCAATTTTTGCGCATATAATAGGGAGTAAAAGGATATTTCAATTGTCTGTGTTATTTTCAGTTTGGTTTATCTTAAAAATGTGAAGAATTAATTCAAATTCTATTGCTGAATAAAAAGTTACACACTCAAGACGTAGTAAAAGTATCTTAAGTAAACCTTATCTAGCAATTTAAAAATATTAGATAGGTTTATATTTTTTTTAGCCAAACTAAAGACCTTCCGCAGCGTTCATGCTTTCTCCAAAGGAAAAAAGAGTGAGTCACAACGCTGTCTATAAGTAGATTCTCTATTTCTCAATTTCTTTTCTCTTTAACCATGTAGTTATAATCACGCTTTTTGATGCAGATGTTTTTTTCAGAAACAATTAATGATACATACCTAATTTGTCAGCTCTAGAGGGTTTTCTGAAACAGCTAATATTGCTGAAATCTTTCCCTCTTTCTCCATTTCTCTTTCTCACTCTTTATTTCGTTTTCATTTATTACTTTTGAGTTGTTGTTTAAACGGAATGGGTATTTCTCCTCCTTTCTATACAGGCCACTGAGTCTTTGTGGGGCTCAGCGCCTTGTGTGAGTTGTGTTTCTTATTAAAGACTATATGATTGTACAAAATAAAGAACAGTAAAAGCTGTGGACTTGACGACCGGGCCACATTTGATGCTTTTCTTATAGCGATGTTTCCTGGGGTTTCTATTGTTGGAGATACTACTATAATGCATTTAAATGCACAAGCTCATAAGCAAAGGCAGAATAGGGGACTACATAGTTTTTTCTGAGAAAAAGTAGGGGCAGAGGGAGTCTTGCAAAATCATTTAAAAACATAGAGATAAAAGTACTGAAAAAACGACTTTTTCGCTGAAATCGTAAAATTGTAGACGAATATTACACAATTCTACCTAATCTATTATATTGGTAGATATATATATATATATATATATATATATATATATATATATATATATATATATATATATATATATATATATATATATATATATATAATCCCCCCCCTCCCATGTAGATACTCATAAAAGACGCCATGACAAATGATTCGTTAGTCTTTAATCCATTAAACTATCGTTCAGAACCTGGCATATTTGTAAATCCTTTTACCCTTATTTAACAAACAATGCCTGTTATACTTTGTCAATTCGTTTTCGGTTCAGTTCCTAAAGCATCTAGGTCCAAATCATTTATATTTTCAGTCTATTATTTTCCGCTCATACCACGTCAACAGTTTATACTTCCAGCTATCAGAACCTAAATACTTCTGTACAATCTTTAATGTTGGGTGGCCACTGGTTTTATGGTCGTATGTTTACACTTACAAAAGGTGTAAAATGGCGGAAAGATTCTTGAAGTAATCATCCATGTAATGAATAGACCGATCGAACGTGTTGTGAGGTCTCTTTCGGCCGAACGAACAGCGGTAAAACGTTTATATTTCATACTAGGTCTACTTTTTAATGATAAATCAATAAAATAAGGCAGAGCCTACTGTAGTTAGATTAATTATCTATGACAAAATATCTGACCCTGTTGCATTTCTTAAAGTACCCAGGAAAGTGAAAATAAAATTTACTGATTGAATCGTAGAAGTTGAAATTTACACAACCATGTTTAAAAGATTGGGAAAAATTAGAAATTTAATTTTTAATGAAAAAAGAACAACTATATACAGTGATACAGTATTTTTGGTAGACGTTACCAAGTTGGAAAAGAAACATGGATGAAAAACGAGGAAAATGCATGGTACTGTCTATCTACCTTAGTTCTGCCCTAAGATCACAGGCTATCTTGGAAAAGTGAAAATAAAATTTTTATGTAACTTATGAAAAAGTTAAAAAAAATTTTGAAATTGTTAGTTTTTGTCTTGGGTGACAGCGGAAACATTCAACCGCATCAGTGTCATCCTCAGGAATCCTCAATCATCGCTGGCTCTGATCTCTTCATCGACATATGGTTTCATAACTAGAAGACTTCATGTATTTTTTCTTAAATATGTACTAAACCATCAACTAAGTTTGATTTCAAAATCAATTCGGCTATACATTATCTTTTTCATAGATTTATACATTCCCTTTGCCTCTCACAGAGACTAACTGTCTCGTCTCTGCTCAAATTAGGCTTTCAAGTCATTGATCATTTTCAGCAAATTTTTCACTTAGACCGGACCGGAAAAGAATCTTCCTTTAAAGGTGTACCTGTCTTTGGTAATCAACTAATTGCTAATGTTGAAATTTATACGGATAAAAACCATTATCAGTTTTAATTAAATAATATCACCTTTTATTTTTTAGGTTTCTCTGAGGTTCTTCGTTTTGATTTTTTTTAAGATTGAAAAAAAACGAACACCAATAAATAGCGCCTGAATAAAATTAATTAGTAAGATTCATTACTTAATCAAACCATATACTGTAAGTTAAACTGTATGGAAAGCTGATAAGATAGCAAGCTTTAACTTGGATATTAATTAAAGCACTATAAAGGGCTAAAGGTATTAAGTAGATACGTTCAGGGATTGTGGAGCTAGACCGAAAACCTGATAAAACTTACGAAATTGTGGTAGGGCACTAAAAATTCATAATTTTGAAATACCTAACATAAAAATCTTAGAAAATAATTGATTCAAGGTATGAATAGACTTAAGATAGGTCTAGTAGAAAATCGTTTTAATTTTGATGCCCTTGGTATTTAAACTTTCAAAATGTATTTATGAAATTTTCAATAATTTTCATAATAAGTCTATTATTAGTTGTTCATCCAAACTTTTAATAAGTTAGGAAGCCAATTTCTTGTTTTGAATATAAAATTCAATTTTATCCCGTTGCTCACGTCTCTTCTTATATATATTAAACAAACAAAAAACAAGTTTTTTTAAATGAAAGTAAGGAGCGACATTAGTACTTAAAACGAACAGAAATTACTCCGTATATGGAAGGGGCTTTCCCTCCTCAACGCTCCGCTGTTTACGCTAAAGTTTGACTCTTTCTCTTAACTCTACCTTTTAAAACAGTAAAAAACTTTAGCGTAAAGAGCGGGGTGTTGAGGAGGAAAAGCCCCTTTCATATATGGAGTAATTTCTGTTCGTTTTAAGTTTTAATGTGGCTCCTTACTTTCATTTTAAAAAACTTGTTTTTTTTCATTTAATTTCTGGACGTTTTTGAATTAATGCATTTTTCGATCTTGGCTCTCCACGCATAAATAATTAAAACGAAATTTGCATAATAATTTTTGGGGCTAAGTGGCTTTTTCATAGTTTTAATCGTAAGATTTTGAGAAAAAAAGGAGCGAGAGAGGAGGCCTAGTTGCCCTCCAATTTTTTGATAACTTAAAACGGCAACTATAACTTTTGATTTTTACGAACGTTTTCATAAGTAATAAATATACGTAGCTTACGAATTAACTTACGTAGCGAACTTCTATATTCGTATGTTTTTATTGCGTATATGAGGGGGCTCACCCCTCGTCGATACCTCGCTCTTTACACTAAAGCTTAAATTTTGTCCCAATTCCTTAAGAATGACCCCTGAATCACAAAGACCGTAGAATAAATAGTTGAAATTACTAAAAATACTTTATCGTAAAGAGCGAGGTATTACGAGGAGGTAAACCCCTCATATGCGTAATAATTTCTATTCGTTTTAAGTTTTAATGCTGCTCCTCACTTTCAGTAGAAAAAACTTTTCATATTTATTTTTGCATTGTTTTTTTAAATAATGCTAGAAAATCCTGCGCCCCCTCCATTGAAAGTCTCTTCCCCCATGAGAAGTTCCTCCATGGAAAGATCCTCCCACGTAACCCCCCTCAACTCTCCCCCAAACCAAAAAGATCCCCCTGAAAACGTCTGTACACATCCCAGTAACCATTACTATATGTAAACACAGGTCAAAGTTTGTAACTTGCAGCCCCTCCCACGGGGACTGCGGGGGAGTAAGTCGTCCCCAAAGACACAGCTATTAGGTTTTAGACTATGGTGAATAAATGGCTATCCCAGAATTTTGATCCGGTGACTTTGGGAAAAAATGAGCGTGGGAGGGGCCCTAGGTGCCCTCCAATTTTTTTGGTCACTTAAAAAGGGCACCAGAACTTTTAATTTCCGTTAGAATGAGCCCTTTTGCGAAATTCTAGGACAACTGGGTCGACAAATCACATCCGTGATTTGTCTTCTGGCAAAAAATACGAAATTCCACATTGTTGTAGATAGGGACTTGAAACTTCTACAATAAGGTTCTCTGATACGCTGAATCTGATGGTGTGATTTTCTTTAAGATCGTATGACTTTTAGGGGTATTTCCCCCTATTTTCTAAAATGAGGCAAATTTTCTCAGGCTCGTAACTTTTGACGGGTAAGTCTAATCTTGATAAAACATATGTATTTAAAATCAGCATTAAAATGCAATTCTTTTGATGTAACTATTGGCATCAAAATTCCATTTTTTAGAGTTTTGATTACTATTGAGCAGGGTCGCTCCTTACTACAGTTCGTTACCACGAACTGTTTGATGTAATATTCCTGGCTATAGAAGCATGAAAAATGTTCTTAACTGGGGAATGTGTGGGGGACTGCATAAACTTTTCAAGAGGAATAGGATATCTGAAAAAAAATTGCCAAAAACGTCACATTTTTATGAATTCTACGAATCTTGCCCTCTTAGTATATTTTTGCTCTTTGAGATTGTTTGAGAAAGGCTCTAGCCACGTAGCCTTCCTTGTCTATACCTTTTTACCTAACTATACTATTAGGGGAGGCTGAATTTTGGATATAAATATGTCACAAACGTCACATTTATTAAATTTTTTCCAAATTTTGCACCGTTAGCGTATTTTTGGTCTTTGAGATTGGAGGAGGAAGTCTCAAGGTCCCCAGGTTTCCTTCTGCTTTGCCTTTTACCTGTCTATAGTTTAAGCCACTCATGCATACTGTACAGACTATTCTCAAAACTTCTCTTTTGTTTATATATATATATATATATATATATATATATATATATATATATATATATATATATATATATATATATATATATATATATGTGTATATATATATAACTTCACGTTGAGATTCCTACTCATCCTAGTAGTTAGTGCTGCAGCAGTATTAAAAAAGAAACCTCTGACCTCAGAGGCGTCACTAGCTGAAACCTTGGGGGAGGGGGTAATGGACTTTATTGAATGGCTGGTCATTTTTACTGTCGGATTTGTGTGATATTACCATTAAAATTACTTCTTCGTTTTTTACCGACTGAGGCTAATCATCTTTCATTGATTTTACATATTTTTTTTCCATTAGCCCATTTACCTAATAATCAAAAAATGCCGGTAGTTCGCACCATTACTTTAGATACAGGCTGAAAAGATCAAAAGGGGGACGTCCCCTTACCCTCCCCCCCCCCAATTCGTAACACCCCAACCCAGCACCCTTTCTTAGTATTGAAATTTGAGTTTTGCTTATATAAATTATAATTTAACCTAGAATAATATTAAATTATAGGCAAAATAAAAATATCGAATCCCCTTAATGTGACTAAAAAAACAAATACAAAATCAAATAATTGAAGAGAATAAAATGAAATGAGGAGAAGGAGGTAAAATTGAGCTTTACATGAGACCTTTGAGGTTTCTCCAAAGCTTTGAGGTTTCTCTTCTCGATTCCATAAAGATAAAAGTCAAATAAAATGAAAAAAAAAACTGGAAAGGAAACAAGAGGCTAAAAAAACTGTCTTATACATTCCTTATATCAACTGTATCTTTTTCGATTTGTTAATTGAAGGCAAAAAGACAAACTGAATTGGCCAATCAATTCAACACGAAAATTTTCCAAATAAAATTTGAGCAAATTCAAATCATTTTTTTGGGTATAAGTTCTGTTACCTTATGAAAACAAGAGATTGTCAATCAGTTTATTGAGGCATAAACTTAATAAATTTGGCATTATCGCTCTCTGGCGAAGGAAAGTAGAAAATAAAATACTAACAGTTTATGAATATGTGACAGCCGTATGACAAAGAAAATCTTTTTTATTCAGCATACTTGAAACTTGTTTTCAGGCTTGCCACGTGCCTCCAACCTGGAAAAAATCCATAAAGGGTTTGCAACTTTTATTTCTTTTAAACTGGTTTTCCTCAGATAGAAATGAACTTAAATTAGATCAAATAGTTTTTCCAAAAAATGAGTCATAAATTTATTACTTGGTTGAAATTTAAAATCCCCACTTTATCCGCTTCTTAAACCCTAAGTAAATTTCGAGATAGTGTTGTTTTTGCCGTAGTTATGGCCTCGTCGTTTATTTAAGATAATTAAGCCCTCTAAATACAAAATAATTATTTACATTCATACTCTTTAATATTGCTATTTCGAAATAGAAGTTAAACAAACTTACTATTTTATAGCACCGAATTATTGCATGTTTTTGTTTAATCAAGCAGTAATTGGAGATAATTCCTTGCCTTAAGCCACAAGTGGATTTTGCAAGTGATAATTCCTTTGGATTTCGACATTTTTGTTTTTTCGTTTTTTAAATTGGCATTGATCATAAAGAGAAATTTTAAGTTAATTTTGTTGATTTTACTTTTTATCTTTGTATTCTTGTATCTAGTAAAGGTGCCATTGTGTTAATGGGTTATTGCAATAACGACGAAGATCACACTTCATTTCCATACAAAAAATAACAAAAGGTGGTACAACGAGGGATTAACTTAAGACAATGAAATTCAGACGAAACTAAATGAATATTTCAGCTCTATATCTAAGAGTCGTGTCCAGCAAAACTAATAAGTGAACTTACTTCAGGTAATGATGTTGGGAGCGTTTCGCTGTAGGTTTTAGTTTTTATTCTCATGCATTTTATTGTAACTCTAATTTTATATTTATTTATGTTTCACACATGACTGTTCTTAGATATAGAGCTGGAATACTGATTTAGTTCCGTTTAAGCTTCACAGTCTCAAAATAATTTCTCGTTGTGAAGTGGTTGCCTTTTGTGAAGTGGTTGCTGTTGAACCTCCAAGAATCGTAAGTCCAACGTTTTACAGACCAAACCTAGCATTTACCATTGATGACCTGGTAAACGTCCAAAATAGATATGTTATACAAAGACTAATTTGGAAATTTAACATATCTAGAGTTTTAAAAAAGAAAAAGAGAGAGATGGCGTCCCTACGAAAAAATAGTAATGAATCAGTATGGATGAACCAAGGATCCCTATGAGTCACTATTTCGGAATTTTAGTATATTTAGATTTTTTAAAAAGAGAAAAAGAGATATGAGGCTTCGATCATTCATTGATCAAATGTGTGCTTTTAGTCCAGTATGAATGAATCATCAATCACTGTTGATCACTAATTGGATATGCCTTCTGGCACCAATTTTATCCATGGCCTCCACTTCACACCTCCTTAATTCATATTTCAATGCTTTTCCACTTTCTTTACACTTTTATTTTCATATGATATATCACTTAAGTAATTCTTTTCCCTTGCTGTTATTGATGTTGAAAGTAAAGATCACCGTCTAATAGTGTCTAAAGGGAATTTAAAGCTGAAATTTCGGAAGGGTAACTACCTCCCGGAAAGTTATGATGCTTGTCGACTCCTGGATGAAAATTTGAGAGAAACTTTCCAGAAACAGTAGAATACTAGACTTGAGAGTTTAAAATTTGACAATGTGGAAGATGGATGGAATTATTTTAGAAAAAAAAAATTGCGAAGCTGCTGACGGTGTCTTAGGGAAGAAAGTTAGGACTGCATCTAGGAATATTAGTGAAAAAGCTTCATGTTTAATAGAGAGGAGAAGGGGCTTTCACGAAAATCATCTGCGTGATACATCATATGAAAACAAAAGGAATTTAAAGAAAATGGAGAAAGCATTTGAACTAAGGAGGTGTAAAGCGGAGGCCATGGATAAAATTGCACAGCATCTGGAAGATGCAGCTAAACGGCATAATAGTAAAATACTTTACCAGCATAAAAATAATCTGAGAAGGAGTAGTCAATCTGGACTTGTCCTAGTCAAACAGTTCGTGGTAACGAATTGTAGTAAGGAATGACCTTGCTCAATAGTAACCAAAACTCTAAAATACGGAATTTTGATACCAAGAGTTACATCAACAGAATTGAATTTTTTGCTGATTTTAAATATATAAGTTTCATCAAGTTTAGTCTTACCTATCAAAAGTTACGAGCCTGAGAAAATTTGCCTTATTTTAGAAAATAGAGGGAAACACCCCCTAAAAGAATTGAATCTTGAATCAATGAATCATTGAATCATTGAATCTTAACGATAATCATAACATCAAATTCAGCGTATCAGAAAACCCTACTGTAGAAGTTTCAAGCTCCTATCTACAAAAATGTGGAATTTTGTATTTTTGCCAGAAGACAGGTCATGGATGTTTGTTTATTTGTTTTTTCTTTCAGGGACGATCATATTGACTTAGTGGTCCTAAAATGTCGCAAGAGGGCTTATTCTAAGGAAAATTAAAAGTTCTAGTTCCCCCTCATAAGTGACCAGACTAGGCCCCCTCCCATGCTCATTTGTTTCCCGAAATCACCGGATCAAAATTCTGAGAGAGCTATTTTGTTCAACATAGTCGAAAAACATAATAATTATGTCTTTCAGGACGATTTGATCCCCAACAGTCTCTGGGGGAGGGGCTGCAAGTTACAAACTTGGACCATTGTTCACATATAGGAACGGTTATTGGGAAGTATACAGACGTTTTCAGGGGGACTTTTTCGTGTTGAGAGGGGGGGTAGAGGTGATCCGGGGAGCGGGTCACATGGGAGGATCTTTAAATGGAGGAATTTATCCCGAGGGAAGAGAATTTCCATGAAGGGGCTGCAGGAATTTCTAGCATTGTTTAAAAAACACAATGAGAAAATAAATTTAAAAAAATTTCAGCTAAAGGAAGGGAGAAGTATTAAACCTGAAACGAACAGAAATTGTTGCTTATATAAGGGGGTTCGTCTCCTCCATAATACCTCACTCTTTACGCTAAAGTATTTTTAGTAATTTGGACTATTTATTCTACGACCTTTTTGATTCAGGGGTCAACTCTTACAGAATTGGGACAAAATTGAAGCTTTAGGGTAAAGAGCGGGGTATTAACGAGGAGGCGAACCCCCTCATATGCGTAATAAAAATAAGCAAATATATAAATTCGTTACGTAAGTTAATTCGTAAGTTACGTACATTTATTACTAATAAAAACGTTCGTAAAAAAATTAAAAGTTCTAGTTGCCTTTTTAAGTAACCAAACATTGGAGGGCTACTAGGCCTCTTCCCCAACCCTTTTTTCTTATCAAAATCGTCTGATCAAAACTATGAGAAAGGCATTTAGCCGGAAAAAAAATTTATATGCAAATTTCGTTTTAATTATTCATGTACGGTGAGCCAAAATCAAAACATACATTATTTCAAAAACGTTCAGAAATTAAATGAAAAAAACAAGTTTTTCTTATTTGCAAGTGACGAACAAAATTAAAACTTAAAACAATCAGAAATTATTCCGTACATGAAAGGGGTTGTCCCCTCCTCAACGCCTCGCTCTTTACACTAAAGTTTTTTATTGTTTTAAAAGGTAGAGTTGTGAGAAAGAGTCAAACTTTGGCGTAAAGAACGGGGCTTTGAGGAGGGGACAATCCCTTTCATATACGGAATAGTTTCTGTTCGTTTTAAGTTTTAATGTCGCTCCTTACTTGCAGTTAAAAAATGTATTTTTTTAATTAATCAAACAGTTCGTGGTAACGAACTGTAGTAAGGAGCGACCCGGCTCAATAGTAACCGAACTCTAAAAAATGGAATTTTAATACCAATAGTTACATCAGAAGAATTGAATTTTAAAGCTGATTTTAAATATATAAGTTTCATCAAGATTAGTTTTACCCATCAACAGTTACGAGCCTGAGAAAATTTGCCTCATTTTCGGAAATAGGAGGAAACACCCCCCGAAGGCCATACAATCTTAACGACAATCACACCATCAGATTCAGCGTATCAGAGGACCTTATTGTAGAAGTTCCAAGCTCCTATCTATAAAAATGTGGAATTTCGCATTTGTTGCCAGAATACAGATCACGGATGTGTGTTTATTTGCTTGTTTTTTTTGTTGTTGTTTTTTTCCCAGGGGTGATCGTATCAACCCTGTTGTCCTAGAATCTTGTGATAGGGCTCATTCTAACGGAAATGAAAAGTTCTAGTGCCCTTTTTAAGTGACCAAAAAAATTGGAGGGTACCTAGGCCCTCTACCACGCCAATTATTTTCCCAAAGTCACTGGATCAAAATTCTGAGATAGCCATTTTATTCACCGTAGTCGAAAAACCTTATAACTATGTCTTTGGGGTGACTTACTCCCCCACAGTCACCGTGGGAGGGGCTACAAGTTACAAACTTTGACCAGTGCTTACATATAGTAATGGTTATTTGGAAGTGTATAGACGATTTCAGGGGGATTTTTAGGTTGGGAGGGGGGGGGGTTAAGAAGAGGGAGATATTTTGGGGGATCTTTTCTTGGAGGAATTTGTCGTGGGGGAAGAGAATTTTCATGAAGAGAGCGCAGGATTTTCTAGCATTATTTAAAAAAAATGAAAAAATAAATATGAGAAAGTTTTTTCAACTGAAAGTAAGGAGAAGCATTAAAACTTAAAACGAACAGAAATTATTACGCAAATGATGGGCTCACCTCCTACTATTACCTCGCTCTTTACGCTAAAGAATTTTTAGTTATTCAACTATTTATTCTACGGCTTTTGTGATTCAGGGATCATTCTTAAGAAATTGGGGCAAAATTTTAGCTTTAGCGTAAAGAGCGAGGTACTGACGAGGGGGTGAACCCCCCATATACGTGATAAAAACATGAGAATACAGAAGTTCTTTACGTAAGCTAATTTGTAAGTTACGTATATCTTTTACTAATAAAAACATTCGTAAAAAATTAAAAGTTCTAGTTGCCTTTTTAAGTAACCAAAAAATCGGAGGGCAACTAGGCCTCCTCTCCCGCTCCCTTTTTCTCAAAATCATTCGATCAAAACTATGAGAAAGCCATTTAGCCAAAAATATAAATATGCGAATTTCGTTTTAATTATTCATCTGTGGAGAGCCAAAATCAAACCATGCATTGATTCAAAAAGTTCAGAAATTAAACAAAAAAAATAAGTTTTTTTAACGGAAAGTAAGGAGCGGCATTAAAACTTAAAACGAACAGAAATTACTTCTTATATGAAAAGGGCTGCTTCCTCATGAACGCCCCGCTCTTTATGCTAAATTTTTTTACTATTTTAAAAAGTAGAGTTAAGAGAAAGAGTCAAACTTTAGCGTAAAGAGCGGAGCGTTGATGAGGATGCAGCCCCTTTCATATACGAAGTAATTTCTGTTCGTTGTAAGTTTTAATGTCGCTCCTTACTTTCTGTTAAAAAAAAACTTGTTTCTTTTTATTTAATTAAAGATAGAAACGGGACTTCAATTAATGATAAGGAAAGGGTTAAAGAGAAATGGGCAGTACATTTTGAGAATGTGTTAAACCGAGATAGAGCTGCAGGAAAAGATATAGAGGAAAATGAAAAAGTTTGTGTTACCTTGTACGTGTTACCGTGTTACCGTGTTACCGTTAACGATTTGTTTCTTGAGGAAGAATTAGCGACAGTACTAAAAGGATTAAAAAATATCAAGTTACTAAAGATTTTGAATATGATTTTTGAAAAAGTTGGAGTATCTAATGATTTTAGGGAAACCTTACCTAAACCATGGTACAAGAAAGACGATAAGAGTAAGTGTGGTAATTATCGAGACATAAGTCTGGTGTCTTTATCTAGCAAATTACTTAGTAATATGATACTTTTTAGACTGAGAGATGCTGTAACGGTAGGCAAAGTTTTAAGAGAAGAACAGCACGGTTTTAGAAAAGTTGGAGGATGTGTCGACCATATTTTCACTCTTAGGTTAATAATTGAGAAGTTCCTGAGTTTTCAAACGCCTTTGGTCGTCAGTTTTGTAGATTACGAGCAAGCGTTTGAGTCTATTGATATAGTATATGATGTATGGTATACCAGAAAAATACATTAAAGTGATTAGTGCTGTGTACGAGAATAACACTGCTGCAGTTAAGGTAGGAAAAGAGGTTAGCAGCTGGTTTTGTATTAAATATGGACTTGAGCAGGGCTGGGCTCTATCCCCCTTTATATGGATCAGTTTGATGTACTTTGTCTTAAGGAGCAAAGGAAAGGCAATGGGAGACCACAGAATCGAACGAGAAAGAAAAAGTCTCATGGACATATGGAAAAAACTCTTGGAGATTATACAGATGATTTAAGCATCCTAAATGAATTTTTACGGGTTTCGCGAGTTCAGGGTGCTAGAATAGGTTTGAAAATGAATGTTAAGAGGACTAAGTCACTAAGACAGGTATAAGTGAAGATGAAAATGTGACGTTGGGTAACGAAAAGGTTGATCAGGTGGGCAGCTTCACTTGCCTTGGTAGTATTATTAGTAAAGACGGTGGGAGCAGTGAAGATGTTAAAAGTAGAATAGCAAAGGCTCAGTTTTTTTCACAGTAAATTTTTTTTGAAAGAATAGAAGGATAAGTCTGTAAACCAAGATTAAAATATCGGAAGCTACACTGATGACAATGGTCAAATATGGCTCTGAAGCATGGGCGCTCCAAAATACGGAAGAAGACTTGCTAGATGTTTTCCAGAGAAAGGGCCTGCGGATCGTTCTGGGTACCCAGCTGAATGACCCTATTTCAAACAGTAGGCTGTACGAAAAATATGGGTTAGTCCCTCTTTCTAGTGCTATAATGAAAGAAAGGTCGAGATGGCTAAGGAACATTCTGCAGATGAAGGGTGACAGATTGGCTAAGATTGTCCTTTTTTGCCAATCGTCTAAAATAGATAGCAAGTCGTCCTCGTCTGGGGTGGGAGGAGTTCATAAAGAAAGATTGACAGGAAATGGGAACTTCCTGGAAGGGTGTAAGGACGGAGGCTTTGAATAGATTGAGATGGAGGAGGAGCTTTTGTGGCTGTGTTGGCCTGAGTGGCTTGGTGCTGCAGTGAGTTGTTAGTAGCAGTAGTCCGCGACTTAATAGCTAGATTTCATAACTTCAAATTAGACCATCAGCAATTTCTTCAACTATTTTCATAAAAGTATTATCACTGGAAATTTTCACTTAAATTTTCATCTTGGAGTCTAAGACACTACTAGATGGTGATTCTTACTTTTAAATTCCATAGCCCATTTTAAAATTGTGTCATTGAAATCCTGCTTGGTGCAGTGGATAGCGCGTTGGAATTTTACTCTGAAGGTCAGGTGAAGGTTCTGAAGGTTTACTCTGAAGGTTCAATTGCTGCCGTTGGCCATTTTTAAACAATTTATCGGTTTAAATTCAAAACAAAACTTCTATTAATAACTACTACATGAAATCCTCTCGATCTATATCGATCATTATACAATGAAGATTTTTAATTTTTTAAGTTTTTCAAATAACTTTGACTACAAATCTACCGTTAAGACTAGATTTGCCTTAGACCTAGATATATACCTAATTACAAACAAGAAAAGCCTATGGCTTTTCCTTCTTTGGAATAGTAAGAGACAAACCTCAAAGAATCAGGCAGATAACTTAGTCCAATGTATGTTCTTCTATTTACCGACTTTGAATTTAAAAAAGTTCCTGATGTTAATTACATATGCTGCCACAGACTTAAAGCAAAATGTAATTTTTCGTAAAAAATTAATAATATTTTGAAAATATTTTTTTAGCTACAAAAAGGCACTAGAATGGGTAATTTTCTTTAAATGAGCAATTAAACAACTCCCTACGACATTCCAGTGCCAAGCTAGCTGCGGAGAAAAAGAAAAAAGGAAGAAAAAAAGATGCCGTATATGAAGAAATCGTGATTGCTGCCACTTTTCTTGATTTTCAATCCAATATATTTTCCTCCTTACAAAAGCCATGGGACAGTAAGATTCCTATATACGAGTTCCAGACAAGGAAGTTCTAATAATGTACTTCCTGTTTTGACCTGGCTCTATTTTAGGAGTTATGGGTTATTATATTTCGTTATATTGAACGTGGTCCTCTCTTACTAGAGTACTAACTACCACTGCAACCCACAAAAAAGTTCGGAAGACAAAAGAAGATAAGTATGCAAACCAAGATTAGAAAATCGGAAGCTACAGTGATGACTGTGATCAAATATGGCTCTGAAGCATGGTTGCTCCGAAAAGCAAATGAAGATAGGCTAGATGTTTTCCAGAGAAATGGCCTACAGATTGTTCTGGCTATCCGGCTGACTGACTAATTTTTAAATTTTCAGGTATTTTTCTATTTTGAATTAATAAAAATAATATTGTTGCTCAGACACCATAAATATTTTTGCAGTTTGTATAAAAACTTTTAGCGATTCTGAACTGAACATATGCAAATGTTATAACAAATGCGTTTACTTTTACACCATATATGGTTACAAACTAAGATTATGACGTCATTCTTCAGTCTTGTACATGAAAGTACAATTTTTTTTGTGAATAATTGATTCTATTTTAAAAATCATTTTGTCTATTACGGAAGGTTTTTGAATATATCGATTTCCTTTAAAATGAGCTATTAAACAACTCTCTATGATGTTCCAGTACCCTGCTAGCTGCAGAGGAAAAAAAGATACCGTCGATGCAAAATATCGTAGTTAAAGCAATGTTTTACATTTTTCAAGCCTATGGATTTTCGTACGTATTCAAGCCAAGGAGCAGTAAGAGACCTACACAAGAGTTTTAGACAAGGTAATTCTAAAAGTGTACTTTGTGTTTTGATCTGACTTTATTTATAGGTTATGGGCTACTTTATTTCTTAGTACGGGACTCGATCGTCTCTTACTATGTTGCTAGCTACCACTGCAACCCGGGATTTCTGTGTCAAACAGTTCAGCTAGCATAGGCTAGAGATCGTTCTTTATTATAATAAAAAATTGATCGTAATTAAAGGTATTTTTTTTAATTGCAAAATGTTTTCAACCCCATCAAGTTCCTTTAAAATGAGCTATTAAACAGCTTTTTAGGATGTTCCAGTGCCAGTCTATCTGTGGAAAAGAAGAAAAAAAAAGAAAAAAAATGCCATATGGAGAATATTGTGAATGCAGCCACTTTTCTGGATTTTCAAACCAGTTTATTTCCCTTGTTGTTCAAGCCAAGAGACGGTACGTTTCATATATAGGGGATTCAAACAAGGCGATTCTAATAATGTACTTTGTTTTTTGATTAGATTCTAGTTTTATGAGCTATTGGCTATTTGATTTTTTACTATGAGGCGTGATCGTCTCTTACTAGATTGCTAGCTAGCGCTGCAACCCGGATGCTAACTACCGCTGCAACCCGGATATCAATAACATCACTCTAATTGACCCTAGTTTCTTGTTTAAATCCTCCCAGTCTTCGGTTTACCAATAACATAATCAATTAGGCTAGGTTACTATAGCCTGCCTTACTATAGTTGGCTAATAGTATTCAGCCTCATGTGACTACCATAATAACTTATTAGCCATTTATTATTAGATTGTTATGCTTACAAAATTGCAGCAGTGCGCAATTATTACTGTTTTCTTTTCCTACACTAACGTTTTCCAGGCTAGGATACCATCTATCCCTATTTCAACCGAACTGGGCATTAAAACTACCAAATACAAATACCATATTTCTACCCGGAGCCTTGTTTGGTTGTTTCTCTAACTGTAAGTAACACTCATCTGAGTCACTGCTATCTTTATCAGTAGGTTGTACAGGGGCATATATTATATTACTATGACTGATATCCTTGCACTTTTTAGTCGTAAAATGAGCAACTAGCATTCTATTATCAATACCTTCCCAAAATAAGCAAGACTAAGCAGCTTCATTATTTATCATTATCCCCACTCCCTACCTATGCGCCCCATCCTTCCTGTAAAAAAATCTAAATCCCCTAATTTCATGTATCTTACCCTTGGGATATGTGTTTCTGCAACTCCCAATAAGTCCATTTCGAAGCGTCTGATTCGCCCGTCAAAATATCGATACGATAGTTGTTTTTTAACGTTGTAACATTCCTAGTTATAATTTTAATGCTATTCAAATCATTGAAATTATTATTGCCCCACAAAAACTAATGGTCCCAGAACCAGTGCAGGACGCAGACTATCCCATCTTCTCAAGTCTTCACGAAGCGCTTAAGCCGGCTTACAACCGAACAGCAAGAAGTCCGTAGGACCTCATTTTGCAAGGAGGCTATGCGTAGTTCTGCACTCATCTTTGTCACAACATGGCTTTCCTTATTCGTTTTGTATTGCTCTTCTATCAATAAGAGTCAAAATCCTAAGCATACAATCTCTAGACTATTACCCCTGGCTTCCTACATATTTATGGCTAGAAATATTATGCTACCACGGGGAGGCAGCCCATAGTTGACAAATTAGTTAGGAAAAGATTTTCTAGCCGAAATAAGTCCTCCATCAGAACAGACCAAACCCAGAACAAATATCCAATCATCAGAATCCAGTGCAAATTCTGTGTCTTTTACTAGTCTGCAGCTTCCTCGAGGGGCACCGCTCCTCAAGATCACTCTGCAGCACTGTTAGCAGTCAAAGTATTCCTTAGGAAAACTCGTGAAAGGTCCGGCCTGATGCCAATCTGAGGGCACGCAAGCAGGATTTCCCTGTCGGGGATAGGGACGGAGAAAGGAATTTTTGACGGAGGAGAGACCCCAAACCATCTGACAGCATCGGAGCAGCTCCAACCTTTTATGCCCAGCCTATACTTGTCAGGGCACTCATCAGGACATGCTGTTACGGTATAGCCGAAACAAAGCCGGTTTACTGCTGGTACAGCATAGCCACTCAAAAACTAATTTTTTGCCCTGGAGGCCAGAAAAAAAATATGGTTAATGGCACATTAACTCAGAGCCGCTTGGAAACTTCCATCACGTCTGTTGACTCTATGACAGTGATTGGTCTTACCATGTCGAAGTCGTTGCACAAGATCCTGCATCACGAAATACTTCTGGGGGTGAAATTATGGATGCCTGAGGAGGTGGAGCAGCATCTAGTTCATGTCAAAAATAAGTAAAGTGTAACCGTCTCTAGGACAGAGATTGGTCGTACCATGTCGAAGTCGTTGCACAAGATCCTGCATCATGGAATACTTCTGCAGGTGATGTTATGGGTGCCGGAGGAAGCGGAGCACCATCTAGTTCCCGTCAAAAGTGAGTAAAGTGCAACCGACACCAAAAGGACGAGATGATTAAATTCGTTTGTCTCAGATCTGTCTATTCACAGTTCCAGAATTATGATATTACTTATGCTAAACAGAAGGATCTAAACTTACTTAAAAGAGGGCCAATTTTGATTTTTTCAACAATTTTCAGCGCAAATTCAACGTATTCTCAATTACAAAAAATATGTATTTATGTTTAAAAATATAATTTGGTAAGGCTGAATCTAACCATATGCAGCGCAATAGCGCTGCCTAAGTAAAGAGCGATATAGGCACAATGTATTATTTTTTCGTCTTAGACCAGGGCACTTCGTACCAATCGAAGGACTTATCGTAAAAAATTCAAAAGGGCTCATTCAATTGGAAATTGAACGGTTAGTGCCCTTTTAAATAGTCGAACGTAATTAGAGGGCCACTAGCCTTCCTCCCACGCCCACCATTCTCCCAAACACGTCCAATCAAAATTTCGAGATAGTAATTTTGTTCAACGTAGTTGCAAGATCCAGAAATTATGTCTCTGAGGATAACAGCCCCCCTCCCACAGCCCTCAGGGCAAGACTTTTAAGTTACGCTCTAAGTGCATATAAGGTTTGCATAGAAAAAAAAAATGATCGTATAAATTTCGGAGAGGGCTCATTGGATTGGTGATGAGATTACTCTAATGCCCTTTTTGAGATTCAAAGTGATAGGACGGCAGGTAATGCCCCCCCCCCCCCTACACACACACCTCGTGTTTTTCCAAAATGCATCGGATGGAATTTTGGGATGGCCATTTGTTATCGTTCAAAAGTTTCAAAAAATGCTCATTAACTTGGAAATTGCAAGGACCTTTTTTAATTGTCAAATGTGATTGCAGGGCAACAAGTCCCACCTACCATATACCCATCAATTCCCAAAACATATCTAATCAGAATTTTGAGATAGCCATTTTGTTCAGCGTAGTTGAAAGGTCTGAAAATTGTGTTTTTGAGAATCACAACCCCCCCCCACAGCCCTCAGCACAAGGGTTTTAAGTTATACCCTGAGACATATAAGGTTTTTATGGAAAAGGCGGCCGTATAAGCTCCAGGGAGGACTCGTTTGATTAAAAACAGGGTTTTATAGTTCCTTTTTTAAGGGTTAAAGTGATGGGGGGCAGCCACCCACCCCCTAGGTCGTATTTTCCATAAATATATATGATAAAATTTTGAGATAGCCATTTGTTCAAAAATCGTCCAAAGATCATATAATAAGGCCTTTGATGTGGACAGAATCCCCTATATTGGGGTATAACTATATTGGAGATTGGAGGGGCCTAGTTTCGCTCTAAACATTTCGATCAATTAAAAAGGGCAATAGAACTTGTAATTCCAGTTTGAATGAGCCCTCTCAAAATATTCTAAGACTACTGGGTTGATACGGTCACCCCCGGGTAAAACAATCTTTGGAATCTTTCTTCTGGCAAAAAATACAAAATTCCATTTTGCAGATAGAAGTTTGAAGCTCTACAATAGGGTTATCCAATATGCTCAACCTGATTGTGCGATTTACATTAATATTCTATGACTTCTGGGGGGCTCCCCCCCCCCTATTCGGAAATAAGGCAAATTTCCCAGGCTCGTGATCTTTGATGGGTAAAACTAAACTTAACGAAACTCATACACTTGAAATCAGTATAAAAGTTCAATTCTTTTGATATATCTATTGATATCAAAATTTCGTTTTTTAGAGTTTCGGTTACTATTGAGCCGAGTCGCTCCTTACTAACAGTTTGATACCACAAACTGTTTGATTTTCAAAACATTTTTTAATTGAAAAGAATATAATACATACACTCAATATTTTTATTATATTTATTTGTAAGGGTTTACGTGTTTTACACTCAATTTGAAACATTTTGTTGTTTGACCTGCTTTTCTCTTATAATTGTTTAGGTTTATTCTTAGGTTAGTATAATTGTAATTGTTTTTTATAATTGTTTTATATTTTATAATTGTAATTAAATTAGTATTTCATAATTGTCCATGTATTAGACATGGAAACGCGAAGCCTTATGATATTCCATGCGTTGAATTAATCCGGTCTTATCTGTTAGTGTTCCAGTAATTTAACTTGCATCATCCCTTGTAATATCTACTTCTGACTTAAGAAAGTCAATGTTCTTGCATGATTACTTAATTAAACAATAGCAACGTAGTAATCCCGTTTAATAGATTTGCACATTTATTTAAACTATATTTCTTTAATGCAATTCCCAAAGAGTAATGCAAATAGTTATTCTGCAGTTACAGCGGCGTGTTTATCTTAAATAAACGGGGCTGTAAAATTTATGAGCAAGACAAACAGTCAGGAGATTTACCTGATTGAGACAAGCGGGTGAATTAAGGATTGTAAACTTTTATAATTCGGGAGATAATGAAATTCCCGGCTGACTGATTTTGAAAATTGTCTTTCCTAAAAGTTGTTACAAATTCAAAATCTATTCTATTTGTTTTTTACTGGGGGAAAGGATTGTTAGCCTTACTGAAGATTAAATTGAAAAAAAAAACACATTTTCTAAAGAAGTATTTCTTCAAAGAAACGTAAGAAGCCATATTAAAACCTAAGAAGAACCGAAAATAAAGTCATGTAGTGATTCAAAGTTAAGAGAAACAGTTTTATACTAACGAACATATAATAGAACGTATAAATCATAACATTCCCTGCAGCATAAACTTCCCTGAAGCTTGTTACAAATTCGGAATGTATCCTAGTTGTTTTCTACGAGAAACATTGTTAGCCTTATTGAAGATTAATTTGAACAAAAAAAATGTTTTTAAACAATTTTGTTTAAGGAATGTAAGAAGCCATATTAAAACCTAAGATGAACCAAAAATAAAATCATTTTTTTTTTATTTGTCAAACTTATTTGTTTCTACGAGGCACAGGATTCCTAAACTTACTGCAGATAATTTTTTGAAACCCTTTCTGAAAAAACAAGTGTTCCAAAGAAACAAAAAGAGGAGCACTGTATCCTAAGAAGAGCAGAAATAAAGAGATATTCTAGTTCAAAGTTTAACCGAACAGAAACGCTAACGAACAAGTAATTATATTCCCGGATGGTTAATTTTAAAATCTGTCTTTCCTAGAAAATTTTACAAAATCGCGCTTGTTGTAATAAGGAAAGGAATGCCAGTGTTAACAGATATTAGTTTTTGAAAGACACTTTCCAAAGAAACCACTTTTTAAGGAAAAGTGAAGACGAATAAGACATCCAAGAGGAGCAAAAAGATAGCTATACAGTCAGAAGTGAACTGTGAGTAGAAAGCTAAGGGGGCATTTCGGTTAGGGAGCCCTGTCTATGACCCTCCTTATAAAAGGAATTTGCTTTCTTTTTTAGTCTTTAATCATACAAAGTCTTTAATAATAAGTGGAAATTGCGCTTTGTGTCATTCGCGCCAACATTTGCGCCGCCAGGTAAGTTAGAAATACCCGCTAGGTACGAAATAGGCTTACAGTAAGAAGATGACATTTATCGCTAACCGTTTTTTGTGCCAGATCTCCCTGATGCTCGACTGGGATCGATGTTGCTGCGAAAAAAAACATTTTTTTTGTTCAAATTAATCATCAATAAGGCTAACAATGTTTCTCGTAGAAAACAACTATATTTTTACAATATTTTCTTTATAGAGGTTGCTTAAGACGCAAAGGTGCCTCCGCAGGGGTCTACCCTGTTTATTTGAGTAACAAATCTGTAAATGTTATGTAAAATATGGAAGTGAAGTACACAAATAGTGTGGGGCTATGACACTACCAGAAAAATTCATATTTGGGCTTAACACACAATGAGCATATTTGGCGCACAAAAGCACACGCATGGGGAGGAGAATGGTATTTTCTGAAGCCAGTCGACCAAGTTCCTAAATGGTACCTTGAAAAATCAGGGAAACACAAACAGGGAGGGTGTGCAAAAGTAAAGGGCGAACCCCTCTCTTTATATCGCACTTCCTGTCTGAATGGTTATGAAACAGATATCGGTACTTCAGTAAGGACTGCAAGGTCTAGTGCCGTATCCTTTGTCTTAGCTAGATCTCCTAAATGCATTTTGTTCTAACATAAACACAGCCATAACCAGAAATTTTTTTTTTAATAATCCTTACAATTTGGCGCAAAGAAAGAGCTAGCCACTTTAAATGATGTATTTGGCCTGGTCTTTCTCATAAGGTGTCTCAATCGCATTACCATATTTAAGAAAAAATTGTTGCGCATTACTCGCAACATCACAAATGCAGAAGTGCGTGAAAGGTTACAATATCCTGATATCTCAGCGAAGTAAAAGAACAACACCTGTGCTGGTTTGGTAAAGTTAAATGAATCGAGCCAAGTCCCCTCCGAAAAATAGCAATCCATGAAAACGATGTAGAAAATTCCAAACCAACGTCCAAGTAGCAAAATTATCTGGCACTGTACGGGATAGAGTATCATATTGACCCCTAGATATGAGCCGACACAACAAGTCATTTCAAAACATCCCCCAGGGATGGTCAGGACCTATATCAACTATCTTACCGTATGTGGTCATATTTTAACTTTTTTTCAAATACAAAATAAAATATACAAAAATACAAATATTGAAGTAGTCACGTGTAGATCTTGTATTTATGGAAGTGTAAGTTTTCCACGGGAAGGAGAGAGCGAAGTTTTTTTGCTGGGGTATAGCCTGCTAAGGGGCAGGAGGGCCATTTCACCTCCTCCTCCCGAATAACGGGTTTCCCCCAGACTCCAGTTTGCCCCCTGTTCAGCTGAAATTTGGTTTGTTCAAAAATCGTGTCGAAAGTAAGATAAGCCTGCGTAATTCAAGCATCCACAGAAACGGGTCAGTTTCTTTAGTTTATACCTTTATAGTACTATGTAGCTCATTTTTCGATTTTTACCTGTCATTTTTACTTGATTTGGAATAACTGGCTCTAACTTTGCCCCCCCCCCCCAGATTTTGACGAAAATACACCACTATTTTTTTGTCATTCATTACAAAAAGCCCACAACAAACAAACATCGAACAATAAAAATGAATAAAAAATAAATTAATAAACAGAAAAAGCTAAGAAATATTGAATATAAAACGTTTAAAAAAAACTGACAAATACAGAAGCAGCCTTTATTTAAAACAACATAAAGAGATACTTCTCACATTAAAAGTATGCTAAATACGCCATTTAATAGCGTCTTCAGCTAAACTATGGTACCATTTTGAATGTTACCATGTGACGTGGATTTTTACATTTTATTTAATCTATCTTGTGTGACACGTAAAGCTACATATGAACCACTCTTTAATTAATTTTTATTAATATTGTGTAAAATTTAATGTGACCACAACATTGTGGACTTTCTGAAATCGTTGCTTTCAAGCCGAAAGTCATATGATAGAGTTCTTTCTTTTACTCCCTGTGTTAAATAAATTAGATAATAATAGTAAATCTATTTTGAACAAGCCGATAAAGTTATCACCAAAAGCGCTTAAGCATATCGCTTAGTAAGGCCAATTCTAGGTGATTAGACGCATCGCCTCCGTTGAGGTATTCTCCCTCTAGTTTGTCAAGGGAAAATGACAGGCAGGAAAATGTCTCCAAAAGTAATAGAGCTATGCCTAATATAATATTTTTCCCGTGTCATATTTATTTGACACAAGATAGATTGAATAAAATGTAGCTTTAATATACAGTTACTAAACTAAAATTGCACGAAACGTGGGAAAATAATGATGAATTTGAACTTTTTGAATGAAGGGAGATTTTATTTATTTGTTTTTTTTATAGCAAAAAAAGTGGTTTCAGGGTGACACTAGAAGATAAAGAAATCTAAAAGAAACTTAGATGTTTTTTGAAGCAAAATATTTTTAGTCAGAGAAATGGCTCTTTCTATAATACTGATTTGAGTGAAGGATTAAAAAGCTCTGGGGAGTGGGTAAGGGCTCTGCTATGAAATGGTATTTATGAAACGGTCTTCTTTCGGCCGGAAAATGAGTTTCAAATTTGTAAAGTAGGAGGGGGAACCTACAAAATAAGAAAATTAGAATTATATGGATCACACAAACAATCATGTAGAAAAAATCACGAAAAACTTGAATTTTAGGGAAGAAAACTGCTGGTCTACAACTTTTCTCCCTCCGATTTAGAAGTGCCTGTTTCTTCCCCTTGTGTTATCTTGCCAACCCATGGAAGTAAATGGTAAGGGACAACCTTTGTCAATAGAAGTCAAGTTTCTAAAGATCAAAGTTAAAAGGTTTTGGTGTTGTACTGTTCAAACTTTGGAGGATAGTAGCATAAAATAATTTGCGTAAATATCCCTAAAGAGGTTGTTTTTTTCCCTTTTTCTTTACCAGAGGTGACCATATCGAGAAATTTATCTCAAAATATCGGGAGAGAGATCATTAAAACGGAGTCTAAAGTGCATAGATGTTTCCTACCTTTTTTGCAACAGGACAGAAGTTTTGGCTGGACCAAGGCTATAATTGTTGATGAGTGGACGGTCTGAGATACCGTAACACCTAGAACTGTTGAAACTATTTACATGGCTCTATTTTATTTTATTCTTAAACCCAGCCACAGTCCATAAACAAATGAACGGCAATTATCGATTGTTGATGCAGCATTACTCCCCTGATTCTTCGTTTTAAGGTTGCTTACATGCTATTCGGTGCAAGTCAGTAGACTATTTTCGGAGGAGGCACCTAAAGCTTCAACAAGTGCGTTTCAGGTCTAAATTTTACAACTTTATGTGAGTTAAAATTGTCCTTCAGATATGGAATGGGGGAATTCCCACAGCCTCCCTTCACATAGAATAATGTATCTGGGTTAAGTTTTCGATGCAGATATACTGAGGGCAAGGGTGTATCCTGCATTTTTTTGGAGGGGGGTATTTTCGTTTTTGGGTGGAGGTGGCTATAAAAACTTTACAAAATGCATCACAAATTTTTTATGCATTTTTGTTATTTTCTTGCGAGCAGGGTAAACATTTCGGGGATGCAAGAGGTACTCGAACCCGGTTACACCTACCCCTTGATACGGCCTTCATGAAGGGGGTGAAAGCTCCCCTTGTGTCACACAAATATTTTGAGTGTGAGATAATGTATGACATTCATATACTTACTTGCACAAAGGGGGGACGGGTCGAGGCAAACCCCAGGAATAACATTTTTCTGATAACTCCTCCTCCCTCCATGAAACTTTCAAAAATATGGTCAAGAAATTACCTAAGCAGCATTTGAGCAACCACCCACCCCTCTTCCATACATATACCTTTATTTCAATTTTATCATTATTATTCCTTTTTATCCTTTTATGCAGACATAACATCATACAGCGTAAAAATATTTCAAAATTTTGGTCAATATCCTCCACCTTGGAAATCCTACACCTCCATCATAACCACCAAGCTAGTGTTACAGACCATTTCTATCATTACTTACTCCTTTTTTCATATTATAGAAACATAACGCCTATAGTTCATCCCCTTCCTCAATTAATGTCTTCCTTGAGTATAAATTAAAAACAATATATTGCGTCTAATAAACCTGATTGACATTCATCTAATGATTCTGTGAGTGGCACAAAGCTCTTCATTCAATAACATATTTATGAATTATTACGTCTATCTGAGACATCATATTTGTGCCAGTATCAGCCAAGCTTAAAACTATGTAAATTGTTGTGATGCCAATTGGATTCGCCTGGGGCAAAATAGATGGAATGGTTGGTGACATTAGTGACATTTGAAAGACTAAAATTATGTCCCAAGCTGTCAAACTCATTTGCCATGATAACAAGGCGATTTGTTAGTAGACGATACTCTATTAAAAAGATAAATTGATTAACAGTACCAAGGTTTTTATTCCTTTTTTACCTTTTTCCCTTAAGAATAATCTCGCAAGGTAATTCTAGAAGACGGAACACTGGATTGTTTCTAATGATTAGAACTTAACGCCATCCACATCATTTCTATATGTAATTTGAAGTCCTAAACCCCCCTCGAAATCCACATTTTTTTGAATTTATGGGTACTTTTTAATTGTCAAGTAAAATTTCTTGTTTTTATGCCCCCCCCCTCAATAAAAGAAATCTTCCGTACTTTTCTTATCTTCTACAAAATGGTTAGCTTGACTTTTTTCAATAAAAATGGAATTTTGTTGACCTTTTGGAGCTACAAAATTCGTTTTTTTTTTCAGATAAGTGCTTGTGCAGTTCTTCTGAAGATTCTCTATAGAAATTTCCAATAAATTTGGGCACGCCAACAAAACTTCATCTCCCTTATTGGTGTTTTTTACTCCTCCATCCCTGTATTTAATTCATCTTTTGGCTTTCTAGGAGGTTATGGGCACCTAGAAAATTCAAAGGATTAATCCCTGAATCACTACCAACTTTCTTTCCTTGTTTCTAAGAATTGTTTGATCAACTGCGAACAATTAGATTTTTAATCTCGATGTTATTTCGGTTAAACTCTCTATACTCAAGTTCTCTGTTGACTGCTCAATTTTTGTGCTTAGACAAAACTACAAAAACTGAATTTAAGTAATAATCTTAGCAAATTAGTGTTTAAAAAGAATGTATATAACATACATTTAAACATTGTATCATAAACATTACATAAATACAAACATTATTTTCATACATACATACAAACCTTCTTACTTACATACAAATATTTAAACATACATTAAACATACCTACAAAAATTACAGTATACATGTATGTATAAATTAATTGCCCGTAGTAAATGTAAAAATACAAAACTGATAGCAAAACAGGACACAAAACAAAGTAAAAAAGAAAAAGAAACGTTTTTTAGCTTAAAGCTAAAAAGAAACAATCTTCAAAGCCAATACTCTGAATTGCAGGGTTTCACCCTGCGTAAATTAAAGGACTTTTCCTTTATATATTAGAAAGAAGTGGCCCTTTTACTTTTTTACTAGAGGGGGGGGAGCTTAAAATTTGCCTTACATCTCCAGAATCTTAAAAATTAGGCCTTTTTATATTTGTGATTTTTTTGAGTTTCTACAGATTTCACGAGCAAGAATTCGTTTGAGTATTAATGTTAAGAAGACTAAGTCACTTAGACTAGGAGTAAATGATGGTAAAGAGGTGATGTTAGGTAAAGAGAAGATCAATCAGGTTCATAGCTTCATTAATCTTGGTAGCATTGTTAGTAAATATAGTGGATGCAGTGAAGATGTTAAAAGCTGAATAGCCAAGGCCCAGGGTGTTTTTTCACAGTTGAAAAAAGTCTAGAAGAATAGAAAGATAAGTCTGTAAACCAGGATTATAATATTAGAAGAAACAGTGATAACAGTGATCAAGAATGGCTCCAAAACGTGTGCACTTCGGAAGATGGAAAAGGATTTGTTAGATGTTTTCCAGAAGAATTGGTTAATGGTTGATTTGGGTACCCTTCTGACTGACCCTATTTAAAATAGTAAGTTTTACAAAAAATGTGGTTTCAACCAACTTTCGGAGGCTACAGTGAGAAAAAGGTTGGGATCACTAGGACATGTTTTGCTTTTGTAGGGTGACAGATTGGCAAATATCATCCTTTTTGGTCATTCATTTAGGGCCAAAAGAAAAGCAGGTCGTCCGCGAATAAGATTGGAATAGCCCATAAAAAAGTATCTAGAGAAATTGAAACTTCTTGGGAGGCGCAAATACTGAAGGTTTCAATTGATTAGGAGGAAGGAGAAGCGTGCAAAACTGTGTTGGCTTCAGGTAGCTTGGTGCCGCAGTGAGTTGCTAGTTGTATAGGTAGAAATGGTATACCCTTTGTGGTCTACTTTAGTGGACTTAAGCCAAGAGTTGGTTTTAAGGGCAGACAGAGGGGGTACTTGCCCTGGGAGCAGAAATTTTAGGGGCATAATATTTCTAACGAATAATCAAACAGTTATCATTTTGTATTTTTGAAATTTATTTTTATTAAAATCAAGTAGAGGTGCACAGTTAATAAAATGAAAGTTATTAACAAATTATCGATGAATTAATAAATAAAATCAGTTAAAAAATAATTAAATGATTATGATTAAATTAGAATATTAAAAAATTAATTGTAAATTAACTAGTGAATTGAAAATAATTTTGTTAATAAATGCAGATTTTGTCAAAGTTTGCCTAGAAAATTTTGGGAAACAGAGAGGATACTAATCAAGATTTTGCACTGGGCATTAGAGTGGCCCGAACCACCACTACTGAAGCCCCCCTGTCCTCCCTAACTGGTGCTTTTGGACAGTAATTAATTTCCTTCTCACTCCCTTCTCCTATCCCATAATGACACTAAAAATGCTGCGGTACTCTGCCTGTGTTTTCTTTTAGCTTCATTCCGTTCGCGGTTTTCTTGAACATAAACACCCTAACACATGAACGGTATTAACTTTAGTGTATCTATTATCAGATCACAGACCATAAAATACGAAAATTGACATTCAGCGGAAGCTGAAGGGATTTCCTTTTTGGATCATAAATTGATCCTAGGATACGGGACATTTCACCCCGAAAACACAAGCTTGTTTACCAGAATATGATAATAGGTAGAATAAAATAAACTGTTTGTGATAACATCTCTCACGACTACAATAATACGTATTGGAAAACCATGCAGAATTATTTGCAGAGTCAGCATAGGATTCACCATATCACATCAAAATTCTCCTCTTAGAGACCAGGTAGCTCTCTAAGGCTGGGGCAGTGGGTTTAGTTGGTTGACAGGGTAGAACGTTTTTTCCCCTGGATTCAAAGTGTATTTAATAACATTATTAATATATTAGAACGAAACATAAAAAAACTAGGAAAAAAGTGTTTTAGGGATATATCCACATAAATAAATGAACAATACAACGTTGAATGGTCCCAATGACTTGTAATTAACACATTGCATCGTTTACGGTATCTTTGTAGGTTTATACTGGGTTTCGTGCGACTGTTTGTTGGCATCGGAAACTGCGAAGGCATTGTTCTTCTAATGTAATATTTCTTTCTTATTCACAATCATTTTGGACTCATTCTATTTCTCGCTGTCACTCGTCTTCTAATGCCATAATTCTTTGCTCTTAATTTTCATTTTTGATACGTTCTGTTACTCGCTTTTGCTTGTCTCCTAACCGCAAAATCCTTTGTTCTTCACTTATATTTTTGACTTGTTCTGATTATCCGTGCCACTTGTAGTTCTCGCTGCTGCTTATCTTCTAACTGCATTTTTCTTTGTTCTTGCTGTGACGTATCTTCTTACCACATATTTCTTTGTTCTTCACTTTCATTTTTGAATCAGATTCTCTTGTCAAATGTCTTGTAACTGCATTTTTTTAAGTTCTTCATTTTTGCTTTTGCTCCGTTGTAATTATCACTGCCTCTTAACTTTTAACCGCATATTTATTTGCTCTTCAATCTCGTTTTTTATTGCTTCAAACATTTTTGCAACAATCGTATTTTTTTCTCTTTCGTTTTTGATTTCAGATATTTGATCATTAATTCAGATATTATTTTCAATGTCTTTTGCCTTAGCTGCTTGGATTGGTGTTATCAAATTTGTTTTCTAGGCTGGTCATTTTCACCCAATGTGGATTTATATTTCTCAGGTCGCCAATCTATTTTTATGCACAGACAATGGGACAGCGAAGAATGTTGTATATTCGCAAGTTTTACGTAGTTAAAAACATATATATATATATATATATATATATATATATATATATATATATATATATATATATATATATATATATATATATATATATATATATATATATATATATATCTATTTATATTCACAGGTGGGACACAAGAACACAACTATAATGGCGCGTAACTAATATGGCACGTAACGACTTACGCGCGCGGGAGGGCTTGGGGGGGGGGGGGGGGGGGTGCGAAGCGCCCCCACCAACTAGGTGTTGGGGTGGCGCGAAGACAATCTATTAATATGCACAGACAATGGGACAGCGAAGAATGTTGTATATTCGCAAGTTTTACGTAGTTAAAAACATATATACATATATATATCTATCTATATTCACAGGTGGGACACAGGGACACAACTACAATAGCGCATAACTAATATGGCGCGTGACGACTTACGCGTGCGGGGGGGGGGGCTTGGGGGGGATGGGGCGAAGCGCTCCCACCAACTAGGTGTTGGGGGGTGCGAAGCGCCACCCCAACAGCTAGTAACTAAATATACAGTTGTTTTACGTTTACAAAATACAGAAGCATTTATTTAATATAAATTTACATGACCAAAAATTAATACACGATTTGACATGTTTGTAAGTTTTGTTCAGTAAACTCTTTTGAAACTGTTTGAAAATCTAGTTTTCTTGCGTCTTCACCTTGAATTAGCATAGTTCTTGAACTATTTAATTCATTGTTGATATCAGATTTTTTTTTTATTAGTTTTAGGGTGGAAAATGATCTCTCTCCAGGGGTAATGGATACAGGGATTCATAAAAATATTTCATAATTTCAAAAAAATGTATTTATTTTGATAGCAGCCCTGGGCCCTTTGAAAAATGGGGTCCAATAAGGCCCGATCACCTTTTGTCCGGTCCTGGATCACGATAAGCTTCAAATGAACTGTAATTTAGCACCTAGAACTTAGCTTATTTTTCAAGACAGTTAGGAACAAGGAACAACTAGAATTGATAAATACAAGCCTGCCGTGGGCCAATTGCTGGGGCCTGGCCTCAAAATCAGCTACATAGTTATTCCTTAGATCTGAAATATTGACATTCCTGGCCACAAAACAATCTAAATGGGTCACAATTGTAATGAAGATTTTGTATTTTCCCAGGGTGGTTGTATTGAACCTATGGTGATGCCCCGGCATGAAGAAGAATTTCACATTGTCTGCAGTTAGAGGAAATGCGACAATGAGAATCAGTATATATAAGCCTGCCGTGTAGCTGTTCCGAGGTCTGGCGGCGAAGCCAGGCCTTATATCATCCAAAATTCTAGAGCTTAGCCTATTTTTGCCACCCCCCTAAAATATAGCCCATCTGTCCCCTTACTCTTTAAGTTTCAAGAAGATCAGAGCACTTTATTACAAAGGTTGGAAAATGCATATAACCTCTCCACATCATCATTGTTGTGTCCAATTGGTTCAAAGTACTTACCACGTCAATTTTAAGCAGTGCACAGCAGTGGGATAGCATTGGACATTTCACAGGTCCATTTTGGTTCTCAAATTCCATAGATTGAAGGATTTTGATTGATTCCAGCCAAAAAAAGTGCCAAATGTCGATATCACTTCTAGACCTATCATGTTTATGGTGGTTTTTGCTTGTGTTGATTCTGAGGTGCTTTGACTAATTATGTTTCTAGTGAACAATTTTAGTTCAAATTTTATATTTGGACTAATACCGTCATGGGTTCTTAGGCATGGTCTAGCTTGATGGCCACCATGAATGAAACTCACGTTACTTATGTCACGCTTGCACGGCTTTTCAGCGTTTTGCGTCCTTTGGTATTTAGAAAGAAAAAAATTCAGTATTCCTTTCCCTTCAGTATTCCCTTCATTCCCCCTTAATCTTCAGTAAGATTCCTCTTCATTTCTTTCAATATCTCATACATTTGCCATTCCTTTCGTGTCTTGTGAGACTACCTTTCCGTTTTGCATTTGTCACACTTGAATGGCTTTTCACTGGTGTGGATTCCCCTGTGTACTTTGAGGTTGCAATTCGGAATAGAACCCCATTTGCATATGGTACACTTAAATTTCTTGTTACAAGTATGAGCAAGAACACTATTTTGATTGAAACTTACCCTACATATGTACTCTTCATCGGTCTGAGTTCTAAAGTGCTTAATAGGATTATTTATTTTATCTTGTTCCTCACCATTTTGAAAGCCTGATTCGTTCATATTTTAATATCCGAATAATATATTACTAAGCCTCAAGCCTCCAATTTAATAATTCTTCAGAACTCACTACTCAATAATAATTTGTTTATTTTTTTAATAATCATGATATTACCTCGAAAAAACTAGAATTAAGAAATAGAATCATTTAAATATTTTTGCCAAGGCGAGTGACAAATGAAAATGTATTACAAAATGTTGAAAAGACTAAAGAAGATGTCAATGAAAATTCCAAGACTGAAGCAGCTTCAAAAATATGCTCAGGCGATCAGATAGAAGTAAAACTGACTAAACAGAGGAGCACAAAAAAAAAATGACGCATCTCTTGAGGCAAAGGTGAGCAAGTCGGATGAAAAAGAACCGGAACATAGATTTGAAGAAAAAAGAAAGGATGCAATATCTAAGCAAAGTCTTGCAAGTCCAAAGTCTTGCGGTATAGTGTTTGTAGTATACACATATTCGTGGCATGAAGGTGAAATTTTTAGGGAATATCTAGGTGGAAGTTGAACTGAATCCCAAGGCGCCACCTGAATGCAGGTTGTACAAAGGGAATATCAGCAATATCTTAGTAACAGTCTGATATTTTAAGTTGAAACTCAAAGGGCTTGTTATGGGGTTCATCCCCCATTTAAACTACCCAAAGGGTAATGTTTGTATATTACTACTACTACTGCTATTGCTAATACTGCTGCTGCTACTACTACGGTTGCTGCTACTATTACTACCTTTTCTACTACTACTGCTCTTAAAGCTAAGGCTATTGCTACAAGTTCTACTGCTACTACTACTACTACTGTTACTGCTACTACTGCTACTGAAGCTATTTCTACTGATGAAGCTGAGGGTATTAAGTTGAAGCTTTCAAGGGATGTTTAGGTTGATGTTGAACTAAATCAAAATGAGCTATGAGGACATATATTGTCGAAACAGCAATATCTCAGGATCAGCTTTTGGAACTTTCAGTGTGTAGTGTGGCAGATTTTGAACTAACCAAAAGGCTCTATATATACTGCTAATACTACTGACACGATTGTTGTAACTAATGAATCTAAAAGGATTAAGGTGAAACTTATAGGAAAAGCTTTGGAGGAATTATAATTAAACAAAAAAAGCTGTTTGTGTATAGGTTTTCAAAAGGACGT
The DNA here is from genome assembly GCF_032884065.1 of Artemia franciscana. Taxonomy (NCBI): domain Eukaryota; kingdom Metazoa; phylum Arthropoda; class Branchiopoda; order Anostraca; family Artemiidae; genus Artemia; species Artemia franciscana. Next base: position 43,405,435 of record NC_088875.1, read on the forward strand.
ATAAACAAAACCGAAGAAAGAGCAATTATATCATAGAAATTTTAAAAGGAGCTCATTCAATTGAAAATTAAAGTTTTTAGTACCTTTTCCAAGTGTCAAAAGTGACTTGAGGGCAAGCAGCCCCCTCCTAAGCCAATTAATTCTCCAAACACAACCAATCAAAATTTTGAAACATCCATTTTGTTCGGAATAGTTTAAAGGTCTAGTAATTATGTCTCTGGGGATCTTAAGGATTTCAACCTCCCACAGCCTTCAGAGAAAAGGCTGCAAGTTATGCAATTTTTCCATTGTTTATGTATAGTATTGTAATTGGGAAAGAAGGCAGGTTTGGCTATTGGTGCTCAAAACGCTCAAGTACATTCAAGTTAAGCTTTTAAAGAATATTGATTGAAATGTTGAATTAAAACAAAACACTTTGTGTGCATACAGGTTAACAAAATGTTGAAACTCAGGAATAGCTGAGGGTATTGGAAACTTTAAAGGAATTATCAGGGGAATGATTAATTAACCAAGGGCATATTGTTTTTATTGCTACTATTACCAGAATTGCTACTATTTTGAACGTGGAGACTACTACTTCCACTGAGGTCAATGATGTAATAGTGAAACTTTCAGGGAATATTTAGAGAAGCGTTGATGTAAATCAAAACATAATATGAGTATTAAGGCTGTGAAAAGGATGTATGAGCAATTTCCGAGGAGATGCTTAGAGCATTAAGTTGAAACTCTAAGGGTGTATTGAGAGGGAAGTTGAACTCACTAACAGACACTCTGTGCATGCTGCAGCTACTACTACTGCTACTGCTACTTCTGATACTATTACTAATACTGCTACGTTTACTACTACTGAGGCGAGGGGTTAAATCTTTCACGAAATGTCAAGGAAGATGTTAAGCCAAGGTTGTGAAAAGGGTGTATCAGCAGTATCCCAGGAATGGTTTAGCGTATTAGGTTGAAACTTACAGGACATATTAGGGAGATGTTGTATTGGGCAAAATACAAAATACAAATACAAATACAAATACAAAAATACAAATACAAATACAAAATACAAAAAAAGACCTGACTACCAGTATTAGTATAGAGACTAAAGGTGTTACAGTAAAACCTTCAGGAAATGTTGAAGAGGATAATAAATTAAATTTAAACACAACATGTTTTGATGTATTTGCATGTTATTAAAAGGCCTTAATAGCTATACCTCAGAAACAGCCTTGAGTATTAAGTTGAAACGTACAGTGTATAGTAAGGAAGATGTTAAATCAACCAAAATGTACCACAGGTATATTAGCCCTACTAATTCTACTAATGCTATTGATATTACTATTAAGCCTAAGGGTATTAAGGAGACATTTTCAGAAAATATATAGGGTATGTTAAATAAAATTGTAACTCGTTGTCTGTTTATAGGCTTTCAAACGGCCGTATCAGCAGTCTACAAAGAACAGCTTAGACCATTCGGTTAAAACTTTCAGAGCATCATTGAGGGTATGTTGAGCTAATAAAATACACTATTTGCATACTACTACAACTATAGCATTGAAACTGCTAGTGCTGTTAGCAATAATATTATTGAGGTTAATGGTATTGATGTTGAACAAGGAGTTTTGAGGTTGCTATTGCGCTAAATCAAAACATATTATGTGCATCAGGTTACAAACAGAATGTATCAGGAGTTTATCAGAAACCATATAAGGTATTAGGTTAAAACTATCAGGGCGTGATGAGCGGATGTTGAACTAAACCAAAAAGGCGCAATGTGCATACCTTTACTGGTTACCACTAAAACTACTCATCTCTCTTCTATTACCACTTCTGCTAGGGTATAAAGGGTATAGGCTATGCCTTAGAATAGCGTGCAAAGTAGAAACTTTCATGGAAATTTTATGCCGCTATAAAACTAAGTCAAAAGGCATTATGTGCGTGATGCTCGTGGTTTCTCCTGGTATTACTGCCTCTGCTCTTGCAATTGAACTAAATAACAAGGGTGTAAGTGTATCCAGGTTGTCAAAGAGCATAGATATAATTTTTGGGAACGGTATTAAGTGTAACGTTTTAGTAAAATTTGAAGAGGTGTAAAGCTAAAGTAAACAATACTTTGTGTATCCAGATTTTAAAAAGGGTGCATTAAAGTTTTTAAATATTGTTGCAAGCTTTTCTCCAACTTATAAATAGTAAGCCCAACCACGGATCTTTATAGAAAAAAAAATCGAAAAGGTGCAAAATATTCGTTTCCAATGAAAAAACCATGCCAATAAACATCGAACAAAAATTAATTTTCAAAGCTTTTTCACGAGATAATCATTTCATAGAAAAGTAGAGAGCTACAATAAACCAGCAATCAGTAGTATTAAAGTCAAATAACTTTCCAAGTGATAAATCAAACAAAAATCACCATCAATAAGTAACTTTAACCCAAAACGAACAGAAACTACAGCCCATATCCGAGTGAAACTCAAAACTAGTAGAAATTAAGGTGAGTGATGTGGACGGCTGACACACCCTATACCTTCTGAAGACCAGAACACAAATTACACTTAATGGAGACAATTATATTTTAAATGTTCTCACTTTTTAAGTTTAATAAATCCAAAATTATTAAAACTTTAAGGAATAAATATCAGTAAATGTGTCAATTCACATTCATTTGTTGTTTTTTCCAGTAATCCTGGTTATGAAGGTGCTTTAAAATTTTTTTTTCGATATTATGAAAAACAGAAACATTCAGCTCGAAATAAGAATTGTTTTCATTAAAGCACAAATTATATTTTTCAGAATTTTCTAATAAAATTACAGAAGCTGCGGTTCTTCAAAATGCGTCATTCCTACTCATTCTGTGTGACATCATTCCGTCAAAAAAGCGTCATCCCTATTCATCTTAGTTTTTGCTCGTTTAGACTTTCATTTATTTATTGATGGTAATCTGTAATAACTTTACGCTTGGAAACTGATCAGACTTTATTTCTGCTCATTTTTTTTATTTAGTGTATCTCTTTAGGTTTTCTTAAATAACTTATTTGGAGAAGTTTTAAATTGATTCTACAAATACTCAAATACTACCATGTCATGTAACCTGTATTATTTTTATCCCTAGGAACCGAAACTAGCAAGCTGCAACCCGAGTTTCAATTATAGGGGGCTCCTTGGTTTTTGGAACTCGAATGCTGTTTCACAACTTTAGATGTCATAGGATGCCAGCTAGATACCAAAAGATATAATTTTTCTATTACTTTCCTCATAAAGGTTATTACTGATCAGCCTTACCCTACCTTCAGTTCTTATCTTCAACTTTATGCTGAATCTTTGAGACTGATTCATATTCCCCAAGGAGTAAAATATATTAAAAAAAAAAATTATATCCTGTTGCCTCCAAACAAAACGATTAGTCGAAAAGCAATTTTAACGAAAAAATCCGAGTTATAAAAAAACTAAAAGAAAACCGGAGAGGCTTAGGGCAAGTTTCTGCATCTCTGAAACCCGTTAGGCAGAATATCTGTAATTTATTAATGTACTGAGAAGGGATGAGGGTAAATTTCTACGCAAAACCTTATGATATAAAATCCCAGGATGTTTTTCAAGTCATTTGAAATCTTCTATTAAGCAAACTATCATCATCTAATTTCAGCCTAGTTATTGCTATCTACCACAGCTATTAAAGAAAAATCAATCCGTAAAATAGATGGCATGGTGCAAGTCCTATTTATGAGCTAGAAAGACTGTGGAAGAATCCTAGATGAAATAAACATTTCATTCTTTTACCTCAAAATATCTAGTTTTTGACAGAGGAAGGGGAAGATGTTGAATAAGCTAAAATTTTTCAATCTATATTGTGGTTTTTTGAAGCACAATTACTGAATAGGCACAATTACTGTACGGAGCACAATTTTCTTTCTTTCTTTACGTGGTCAGCAGTTAGTAGCTCTCAAGTAGTAAAAAATACAAAGTCAAAATTTTCCTGGGTATAAGAATAGCAAAAAGTGGCAAAATAGATACAGTAAAATTTTCAGTTTGTTTTGTGGGAAAAAAAAAACGGCTTTTCCTCCATGCTTTGTACACGGTGTCAAAACCAAACTATCCTAGCTGGGAAAGCGAACTTATTTTTTTTCCTAGAGGTAAATGATTTTCTAGCAAAGGTAGAATTGTTTTCCAACGTTGATCGATCGATCTTGATCTTCTAAGAGTTTGAACCCATTTGAACTGGGTCAACTCTGCCTATGTTTACAGATTCACGCCACTGACACGTGTTCCGAACCAAATAACCAGTAACACCAGGACTCGAATCTCTGTCCTCACTGTTGGAGGTTTTCAATCCTAGCAGGCTAACCGTTCGGATAGGAGAGCTGTTTTTGGAAATTATTGCTTGCTTTTTATATTACTCAGGGAAATCAATATGGTAATGCAGACGACATGAGTAATTTTATCTAAGCAGGGCATCATTCTCTTTGTTACCCATAGGTTACAGTTGCGCGGCAGCATATGCAACTATATCTCATGTGCAATAAACACGCATTTTCCTCGTATCATGTTTGTATATTCATTATAATTATCGTAGTGTATCAAACAGTTCGTGGTAACTAATTATAAGTAAGGAGCGCCCCGGGTCAATAGTAACAGAAACTCTGAAGAACAGAATTTGATACCAATAGATTTATACATGTTTCAACAAGTCTAATCTCATACATCAAAGTTACGAGCCTGAGCAAATTTGCCTGATTGTTGCAAAAAGGAAGAAACTCCCTCTAAAAGTAACACAATCTTAATGTAAATAAAACCATCAGATTCAGCGTATAAGTTAACTCTACTGTAGAAGTTACAAGTATTTATCTGAAAAAATGTGGAATTTTGTATTTTCTACCAAAGAAAGATCATGGATGCGTGTTTATTTTTTATTTTTTCCGGAGTGATCGTATCGACCCAGTGGTTCTAAAATATCGTAAGAGGGCTTATTCGAACGGAAATTAAAAGTTCTGTTACCCTTTTTAAGTGACTAAAAATTTGAAGGCAATTAGGCCCCTCCTACACCCCCTTTTCTCAAACTCGTGTAATAGAATTTTGAGATAGCCACTTCATTGAGCATAGTTCACAGGTCGAGCAACTGTGCCTTTGGGGATATCATGAGCCTCCCACAGCCCCTGGGGAAAGGTCTTTAAGTTACAAAATTCTCCTATTCTTTACGTAAGTAGTATGGCATAAATGGGGCCAGACTCTACGCCTGAGGCCTTACAGAATATACTCTAAACGTCATTTGCAAACTTATATCAGTATAAATTTAGAACTTGTACTAGTTAAGAAACACAGTGCGATGAAAGTTGAAACAGGAATTTTTTTTAACAGGATTCGTTGTATAGAAGCCGTATGAGAATGGGACATATCTATCAGTATAGATTCAATAATGAACAAGCGAAATCAAGAAAAGCCTGTATATGTAAGTAATTTTGAATTGATAATAAAATAGGTTTATAACACCTTACCTTTTATCCTTTTATATCGTACTACTTAAAATAACCAGTGCAATAAAAACGTGTTTTTATTAAATTAATGAAAAAGTGTTTTTATTAACAGGATTTTTCGTATAAAAGTGGTCCGAGAATGGGACATATCTATCACTATTGGATAAAAGCTTCAATAATGAACAAGCGAACTCAAGATAAGCCTATGCATGTAAGTAATTTGAATTTATAGTCAAACAGATTTATAACGCCTTATCTTTTAGTTTTATCCTTTAAGCTATATAAAACTCGAAATTTTTCATAGATCAAAATTTACATGTACAAAATTTAACATTCAATGTGTTTTCCAGGAAGCTATGCTTCGAACTAACGTTTAGATATCAATCCAGTTTTCTGATTTAACTGTTATCGAATTTGCCCATTTAAAAGGACCTGAAGAATATTTGCATGTTAATGCACGGATAATTATCCTTAATAATACTTGATGTTAAATCGAGTGTCTGTATTGATGTTTTTGGATTATTTTGAACAAAATGAATCATTATTTTTACGTGGGAGTTCAAGATGCGTCTGGTGAAATATAATAAAGGTAATGAAATTTGCATCGCATAATGATTAATTCAGTAAAAAGGCCTCTGAGTATACTCCTCTCTATTGTTATATAAAGGCCCCAGACAATAACCCGTGAGTGCGCCCCCAAGTCTCATCTCCAATGCCCCCCCAAGTTTATTTTTATCAATTTTTCCAATTTTATTTTCATGTCTTAGCGTAGGTATAGTTGTTTCTTAACTGCAGTGTCTCGGGAGAGGAAATTAATGACTTTTGAGAGAGGTTATGTAGCACTTGTCCTATTTTTAAATATTGTTTAATATTGAGATTTCAGTCTTTTTATGGTGTTGATGTTATGTATTTAAAAAAAATAGGAAATTCAAAGCTTTAATCGGAAAGTACAGATGATATTCTGGAATTTAGAATCTGCTAACTACTGAGACAAACATATCTAATGCAAACAACCAAGAACTTAGTCGTTGAAACGTCTGGAGATTCGTCAAGATTAGAGAATATTTAATTTTGACCGAATCTTGTATAATGTCTTCTAGCATTCCGAGCCCTAAAAATTTCAGATAAGAGTTGCACATTTTGTTCATTTCAGACTAAAATTTTCGAGACCGCCTTCTTTTTTTTTTATCAAATCGGCTAGGTGATCAACCAATGTGACGGAGACTTTAATTTCTACATTTCTGCCTTGTGCTTCTTACTCTCTGCATGTCTCCTCTGATTCCCTAGATTAGCACGCACATAGAATTTACATGCTTTGCAGTAATCAACTAATGGGTCATCTTTATCTGCCTTAAGCCAGTCTTTCAACTCATCGAAGTTAAGTCACTTAGTCTTGAAACGCTTCTGGTAGTTTGACCATTTGTCTGCTATTTTAAAATAGTTTGCAGTGCTAATAAATATACCGCCAACGACACCACGGATACTCGATTGCGTTTTGTCATTGTTACAAGGGAAGCATTATTTCCTCTTTTACTTTGATGGAAGCGTTTTAAGTGGGCCGCTTAATGTTCAAAATAATAGATTGTTCTTGGGGAAAAAAATATAACACGGGAACAGGAAAATTGTGAAATTTCGAGTTAAATAGTTTTGTAACAGGGAACTAAACCCCTTTATTTTTCGTCAACCAAAAAGACAGTTTGACCTCAACCACTCGGTGTGGTTGAGATCAACCGCTGTCTTTGCTTGAAACAATGACAAACCATCTTGTCATGAAAAGTATTTTTGCGTGAAACAATTGACTGGTTGAGCTCTGGTTTAACCAGAACTTTCATTGTTTTTAACCGTAGGGTTGTACCATTTATAATCATTGGTTGAACTTTTCAGGCGTAGATTTCAAAAAAAAGAATTTGTACGGTATAAACAAGTTTATATAAAATGAGAATTCTAAGCCTGCAAACAGAATTCTAGCCACGCAAAACTTTAATTTTTTTTTTCATATTATGCCTATTTGGATAAGTGTTGAGTTATATCCTGCAATTTGATTCACATAGGCCTATTGACATTCTTAGGGCAAGTCAGGAGTTTTTTGTCATTATTTCTTTATTTATTTATTAATTCATTTATTTATCAATATGATGTGACCCCAAAACGAACATGAAAACCCAATGAAACCCAAAATGAATAGGAATTACAATAGATAACCTAGTCAAACTCAGAACGAGCAAAAATTAAAAGGAGTAGAGCAGACACCCGCCATGTTTTCTCAAAATTTTGCTTAAGAAAAACAAAACAAAACAAAACCGTGTATTGTCTGTTTAATATACATATTCTGATATTCTTTCGTTATAGTCTTAATACTTCTTTATTTATTAAAGTCAAAAAGTGAAAAAATTTAAAATCTATTATGTAACTGCAGTTGCTAATGAGGAAATTACTCATAGACGGTGAGCCACATTTACCCGCATTATTTGAAGAAAATAAAGATTGGTTAAAAAACAAGTTTTCGCAAATGAAAGTAAGAAGTGATATTAAAACTCAAAACAAACAGAAATAATTCTATGTACCAAGGGATTGTCCCACTCTTCAATAGCTTGCTCTTTGAGCTAAAGATTGACTGTTTGCCAGCATGTTTTTAAGAATGACTCCTAAAACACAAGGGCCACTTAGTTAGAATATGCGGGTTTTTCTTAAGTGGGAACAACCTTAGCATGAATGACAAAATACTGAGGAGGGAGGCAACCCCTTCGTAAATAAAACAATATCTGTTTGTTGAGTTTTAAGCTGAAACAAAAGGTCAGCAAAATCTCTTAAGCCATATCTGGAATCTTTAAAAATAAATTTAACAAACTTGAAACTATCCAGAAAGTCAGAAATGTTTAACTTTGATATACACCCATGTGCACATATGTGCCGTTTGTTAACTATTTTTTGGTCTTGTAAAGTGTAAACAGTTAAATAATATAAAGATATAATAGATTACTCATCTACAGGAAGAGACATAGATTTAATATGGAACTTAGTTTAAAATTGCCTATAAATACACCTACTGTTTTTTAATTTTTATTTAGATTATGTAGAAACACTGACTTTAAAATTAATATAATTTTTTTTTTCAAAATTTTGGTCAAAATCAATCGGTATTATTTTTTTAATTTTCTATCAAGAATAAAGAATTTAAGGATAGGAAAAATTGAATAATCAGGGCGAATATTAATTCTGTCTACCATTTTAGAGATGGTAATTTAAATTCCCATTAACACCTTCAAAAATAAAACCATCAAAGGTGTTCAGCTAACACCTTCAAAAATGGAAAAGACAAGATACAAAAATACAAGTTTTAGCTTTTCCGAAAAATTCCCATTAACACCTTCAAAGGTGTTTAGTTAACACCTTCAAAAATGGAAAAACACAAGATACAAAAATACAAGTTTTAGCTTTTTCCAAGACGTGGATTCAGTCGAGAAGAAATTCGTGAAAATGAAGTATAACGCCTGAACACGCTTCGTTTTGTTTTAACATGCTTAGGACCTACTTTTTTTTCGCTTGTACAGTATGTCAATTTGACTCGGTAATAGGAACTTAATTCCAAGACAAAACAGTTCCAACTATCTTGTCCAGGGTTCATTGTGCCCTCATTGAAACTTAGCTTGAGCCAACATTACTAGTAAGCCGTCTTACTGATTAATTGTTAGAATTGTACTTCTAATGGACCTAGAGGCAGAGGAAAAATAGAAAAACACTAAAAGAAAAAAAAAACAGACATTTTTTGAAAATGTGACAGTGCGTGCAATTTCGCGAAGACGCTGCAAATTTTCTCTAAGACCATCTAGCCAGGGCTGCAATTTTTTTTAAAGGATTGTGTCATATTTTTTCCAGAAATGTGCTTTTTGTGTCTTCTCAGATTCCATAATGTTTCACAAAATATTTCTTTTCCAAATCAGTTCAAAAATAAGTAAACTAAACCTTATCCTTTTATCTTGGAAATGTAACGTTTTTATGATGCCATGGAAGAAATAGGAACATTCGATTAAATTAATATTAAACACTATGAATTTGTCTCTGGGCGGCCAATGAGGCCAGCTTACATTTATAAAAGTTCCAGGGACAATTAATTCTGACAGTAAATTGAAAATAGACTTATCGTACGACGTTATGAATTTATGCATTCGGCTTTATCGGTTAAGCCTTAGTTAACACCTTCAAAAATGGAAAAATACAAGCTACGAAAATACAAAAATACAAGTTTTTCTTTTTCCGAGACCTGAATTCAGTCGAGCAAGAAATTTGTGAAAATGGAGCATAACGCCTGAACACTCTTGGTTTCGTTTTAAGATGCTTTGGGCCTACTTTTTTTTCTTTTGTACAGTATGTCAAATTGACTCGTTAATCGGGACATAATTCCAAGACAAAACAGTTCCAAGTATCTTGTCCAGGGTTCATCGTGCCCTCGCTGAAACTTAGCTTGAACCAACAATACTATTAAGCTGTCTTCCTGTCTTAATGGTTAGAATTGTACTTCTAATGGACCTAGAGGCAGAGGAAAAATCTAAGCCAAAATCAATCGCACATTTGTACTAAAAATCACAAATGAATATCAGACATATAAGTACTGAACAACTTGGTTGTGCCTCTAACACACAAACACCCCTCCCCAGAGCTTCAAGTATATTTTACCCTCATTATATATAGGGCTTATTGGTCTCATCTTCTTTCTCCTTTTACCAGGCCATAAAATTATTCCGTATATCGGAAGGAATTTCCCAGTCGTGCACGGTTCCTGAAGTACGAGAGACCAGCTGCTTTGCATGCATCAAGGAGTCTATACTGTCGAGAAATAGACTGTTCCCGAGTTTCGTTTTTATATTTGATAGAACTGAAAATTGATGTTCTACAACTGCACTGGAATGCGGGAGAGCCCAGATTTAGCATGAAAAAGGACAGCTCTTTGAAATGTGGCTTGCCTTGAGCATCTTTTGTATTCAATAACGTCTTACAAAAGATCGAAGGAGACATTTCAGCTCCCATGGTTCTGATAGTTCTGATAATATTGTCCCTGTGCTCACTCACCAAGATCCACTGAGTCTCTATTAATTCCTTGACCCTTCCATCTCACCTTCATGTTTCCCAAGTATGCTGTTGAGCCAACCAGTCAGTCCCAATAGAGTGTCAACTCTTCCGCTCAAAGCAGTCACTGGGTCTAAACAAGCCAGTGCTTTTAAATTGGTGTCGAAATGATTTTTTCCGCATTTGTGTGATAACTTCTAAAAGGAAGTTCAGGCAGTTCAACCTAAACTGTTGGAGATCATTCTAGCGTATCATATCCTTATATTTCAGCAAGTGTATTTTGGTATTTGGACCACAAGAAATCTCGGATATTTCCTTGAAACAGCGTGAGATCATGACTGTGACAAAAGTAATGTCATCTCAAAAATGTCAGTTTTGACAAAAGACACTATGATAGACTTCATGGTTGCCCTTGCGCTGGAAAGGAGTTTGTGAATGCGAGTTTCACTACTCTGGAATTCCAAACTCAAGTAATTGCTCTTGTTGAGCGTAAATGCAAGGAAATGAAAGTATGCCTTAGTCAAGGGCTCCTTTGTGTTAGAGAAGATTTTGGTAGCTCTATCTCTTAAACTCTTGTTCCCAGCTGCATCTCCAAGACCGTGATTGGCAAAAAACATTAAAAGGGCAATCCATTACACAAGAACACGAGAAATTGCTTGTTCCATCGAAAGCCACCGAGCATTTGCTATTTGAAGCATCCAGTGTGCCTACAGGTCTGCAAATTTCTGAATTTCCTTCAGCTCAACAATACGTTTAGGGCTGTTAGCAACATAGTTGATCAAATCTCTCAGCATAGGCTCAATGCCTTCTGGAAGTTATTCGCTCGCATGACTGGCAACTAGGGCAAGAGAATGACTGGTACATCCAAGAACAAACAGCTCAGGTTGATCATCAACATTCCCCCCCCCCGGACTTCCAGTAGTAGGCAGTGCCCCAAGTCTAGCTGGAGCTCCCGTGTTAACAGAAGCATTGTCAAAGCCAATGCCGATCATCCGATTGAGTAGTATACCAAGCTTTTTAAAATTGTTCATGACTAAAGTTTTCTGTCCAAGGCTGCTTGCATCTTCAACATCCGGAATTCCTAAGGATTCTTCTTTGACTGCTTGAGTATCGGGCTATTTGTACTTCATAATAATCACCAGGTTTTGACAGTTCCTCTATCTGTTGTCTCATCAAGTGTCAACGAGTAAAAGGTTTTACTCAAGTTATGAGAAAGTCTGCTCCGTTCATATGGGGCAAGAACATTCTTCACGATCTCTGTGATCGTCTTCTGTTTCATCTGGACACTCTTAAGCACATGCTGAGCCCAGTGCACATGCTTTCAAAACAGGGATAAGCGTATCGGCTTTAATTAAAGGTATGTCTTTTGAGGCAAACCATGCTGATAAGCGGATTTCTGCATTGGTTACATCAATATCTTTCTGCCTAACAGACATCAGCACACTGGGTATAGATGCAGCTCCTGCTTCTTTGCAACTATCAATGTGATTCTTTAATTTTGTATGCCTCAAAATATTCTTTTTGACCCTTCAAAATCCAATGGTAGAGCTTGCACCACAGCTGGTCTTTATTGCTCGGGAGTCTAGTTAAAAAATACTTGATCTCCTTGCCATCCTCCCAAGCCTTAACAAAACCTCGTTTCGGTTTCTTCTTGGTTTTTATTTTTATTTTCCTGGCTTGTACTGTTTCTATCTCACTATTGCTGCTTCCAATGTCACTCACAAAGGTATTAGCTGGCTCCTTATGACCAACTTGCAAATTCTCCTTTTTGCCTTACATGAGCTTATGATGGCTACACCTTCACTACTTTCAGACATTTCACTTTCCGAGTCGTTGTCACTCAGTTCTAGATTGTCGGTAGCCATCTTCCTCTTTTTCTTGGTTTTCTGTTCTGTACTAAGAACTCCACTATTTTCAGGCCCACTGTCGGTACCACTGCTCAGTTGATATGTACGTTTGGACTTACTTTTGGTTCTCGTCACGTTTTCAGCATCAAGAACAGATCTCTGCTTGCTTTCCCCTGAAATTACCACTGCAAAACAAACAGAAGAATCGTCGTTTCAAGCAAAACTGTTATTCGATTTCTTAAATTGGTTTCAATAGCACTATGCACACCAACCATTTTGTCTAAAGTGCTTGGAACATCAATGAAAACTCTCTTGTCACTTGCCAGCTGCTTGGTTTCTTTATTTGTTCTTCCCTGTCTTTCAGTGGACTCTTTTCCTTCTTCCCTCTTTTTTGAGAAAAAGTCCAGTATCTGACTCTGAGCCTGTTTTTTCGGTCAATTCCTGGTTTCTCCCATACTAGAAGCCAATCAGCTACAATTTTCAGAGAATATATCTGCAAAGTAAACCAGAATCCTTAATACCCTTCTATTGCAGTAGTAATGCCTTGATTTGAAACTTGATTGAGCTATGAAACTTTACATAGCTTGATTAGAATCTTTTATCATCTACTAGTGGAGTAACCACAGACAAACAAACTATTAAGTTAAATCATACAAAGGTTATAAAAATCATCATCAATTACCTTCCCCTGTTTCATTTTAGGGAAGCAAATCATATCATAATCACAACTAGGTCCACGTATCTAAAGTTTAGATTTTTTCAGAACATGCTTTGAACCTTAACACTCAGCCTAACCTCAAATAGGCGTTTGTACCATTTTTATTCAAGTAGAAACAGTACCGAGAAATCAAAACTTACCTTAAAATCAAGATACAAGATTGTATTGCCTAAACTCATTGGCTGGCTCTCAGAGACGCTTAGAAATACTATGATTTTAACAAAAATTTAGTAAAAACAGCACCAGAAAATCAATACTATATATTAAAATCAAGAGGAAATACTGTTTTGCCTAAACTCATTGCTTGGCTCTCACAGATGATACTGAGTTAGTTTTTGAAGTTTCTAGTCCTTATCTTACTTATGTAAAAATAAGCAATTTACAAGCGACACTGTAATTCCTGGGAGAGTATCAGAGCATCTAGTTCTGCGTTTTGGGAAGTAGGACTTTTCCTCTTTGATTTAATATATTAGAGGTTTGCTATGTGAACATTTGTTGACAGCAAACTTTGCAATTATTCTACGCTTGCTGTGTCTAAATTGAACTACCAGTTAGGCAAAGTAGGTAATTAAGGATATCTTAAAAGACCTGTATAGGTATTTGGATCTTCATTTTACCATTTACCCTAAAACTCCACTGTTCGCATTGTAACATGTAACAGTTCACATAAGTATACCTCTACTGTATACAACTCACAGCAAATACAACAAAACTGTACTGTTCACATTAATGTAACTGTTTACATCTACCTCTGCTGTATATCTCTGCTGCATAAAACACAGAGTATTTGGTTCTCTTTTCTGTCTAATTTCAGGAATATGTTACCAGTTTTCAGGTGTGGTGTATCCCTAAAACAGGATGTGGGTACTTTCAGGATTACTCCTGAAAATGGTAATATACCTGAAAACGGGGCTTAGGGACCTGTTTTGAGGAGTGCATTAGAGGTATTCTTATTTGAATGTTTGTTAACTGTTTAGAAAGGTGCTATTTTAGTGGACTTTTTGTGACAAAAGTAGGGTACCTACTTGTACTTGTACCTGTGGCGGGAGTCAGGCGTTTCCGCCTCGCCTGGCATCCAGGATCCTTGTGACCTCTTTGGACAAGGTCTTACGATCTGTTGCCAATTGATCTGCGAACAGGAGCCACTGAGCCGACTATCTATGTGCAAATTTCTTAAAGCCACCAATGGGATCCGGGTCAGACTTGATCTGGGTCCACCAGTTCTTCTTTTGCCCTCCTTGACGCCTCTTCGTAGAGTCATAGGGCTCAACTAGACGGACTTGACGGGAAAGGTATTCTGGTGGTCTTCGCAGGACGTGACCCAGCCATTCTAAGTAGCGCTTTTCAACGGTGGTAGCGACATCTCTTCTAATCTTGCAGAGTTGGCGAATATTGGAGTTAGATATACGATCTTGCCGGCGAATCCTAAGTATTAGGCGTAAGCATCCATGTTCAAAAGCAGCTAGTGCTCTCTCGTGTTGAAGCTACAAGGACCAAGTTTCGCATCCATAGAGTAGGGTGGCTCGGACCATAGCTGTATAGATTCGACTTTTAGTCAGTATGGAAATTTCTCGGTGGTTCCAAAGGGGCTTTCGAAGGGATACGAAAACAAACTGTGCCTTATGTATTCTTTACTGGATGTCTAAGTCCGAAGAGCCAAATCAGTGCAAAGTATGGAGCCTAGGTAGGTAAAACACAAACCTTTCTAGCTGAGTTAGATTCATGCTCAAAGATATTTGTGTCGGATGTTTCATGACCATAAATTTAATTTTTCTCTGCCATTACTTTAAGTCCAATGAGAGTTGACAATTCGACAATATCATCTAGTATCTTCTGAGCATGTTCAGGGTCAGAGAGGAGTCCAACATCATTAGCGTAATCCAAGTCGGTCAAGGACAGATTTTTCCAATTTGAGCACTGTTATGCTGCATTAGGGCATTTTCTAGCACCCAGTCTATATAGTAATAAAACAGGATTGGAGAAAGAACATAGCCTTGCTTTACTCCACTTTCAACAAGGAATTCTTCAGTTTCCTCGCCATAGATTCTTATCCTGCAGTAATATGCCTGAATTAGTTCAATAAATTTTACAGGCATGCCATCGATTTCTAGGATTTTCCAGAGTTTGTGACGAGTAACGGAGTTGAAGGCCCCGGTGCAGACAAGGAATATTAAAGCTAGAGGTAGGTTATACCTTTGGAACTATTGGATAATAAGTCGGGTGGTGAAAATATTATAAATACAGCCTCTGCCTGGTCTAAAGCTAGCTTGATTTTTGCGGGTATTTTTCTCCCGGGTAATGTTGATACGATTCAAGAGAATTATCCCAAATATTTTTACCACAATATCTACAAGACTTATTCCTCGGTAATTTCTACATTCAGTCTTGTCTCCTTTCTTTTAAAAGGGTAGTATAATTGAAGTTCTCCAGTCCTTTGGGAAGGAATTTGTTTTTCATGCGTCTTGAAGGATGCTATGTATCTGTTCAGCTGTTACTTCGGCAAATTTCTTGTATAGTTCAGGAGGAAGACCATCTTCACCCGGGGATTTATGGTTCTTTAGTGTTTTTTATTGTTTTGAAGATTTCGGCTATTTTAACATCCCAATTTAACATCATAGGGCTTTTTCTCTATAGATTGGGGAAGATCGTTAGAGGGGGATGAATGAGAGGGAATTAGCAATGATTGAAATGTTGTTTCCATCTAGTCATCTGATCCTTCTGGGAGGAATTGATTTTTCCTCGGTTGCCTTTGACAACTTCTGACACACTACTTTTTTCCCTGTAGTTTCTTTAAGAATCTGATAAAGCTTTTGGTTGTCATGAGCTCGGGCTGCTTTTTCAAGTGAGGTGGTGGCTTTTTCCCACATCTGTTGACGATCAAGTCGCGACGAGCGTTTTATTTGCTTACGAAGGTCTTTGATTGCTTCTACAGGGCTGATCAAATTCCTCCTTAGCTCAACTAAGGAAAGAGTTTTGGCAGAGATCCAGTGTTGTCGTTTCGGTTTTGTGTTCCCTAGAAACTTCCCAGCTGTCGCTGACATAATTGTTTTGAATGATCCCCATTTATCCGGAAGGCTTAACGAAACACAATCTAGTTCATCAAAGCGGTTAGTCAGTTGTAAGCCAAGGGCATGTTTGACAGTTTCATCTTTGAGTTTACTGCTACCAATGCAAGGAATTTTTTTACTCTTTTTGTGTGTTACAAGACGAAGGAGAATTTTTGCAATGATCTGTTTATGATCTGACCTAGATTTCGATCCAGTATCTGCTCCCTTATAAGAACATGAATCTTGAACAGAGCTTTTCCATCGTTGGTGGATGAGTACGTAGTCAATTTTGGCTTTGGTAACGCCATCGATGGATTACCAAGTTGGTAGGTGGCTTGGTTTATCCTGGAAAAGAGTAGGCTATTGGAAGTAGTCAGTTGATTCATCAGAGCATAATTCACTAGCCTTTCACCATTTTCAAAACGTTGACCTAATCCAAAATTACCAAGCACTTTGCTAGTGGCTTGGTCCTTAGGTTCCACTCTAGCATTGAAGTCTTCAGCTATAATTAGGTAGTCTCTTGCGGCTATAGATGAAGTCATGGTCTGTAGTTCCGTGTAAAAATCACTTTACGTCTCGTCTAGGCCATCACGCGTAGGAGCATAGGCTGACAATAGAGATATATTAGCTGGGCTGCCCTTGAGTCTAATCTTGGCTAGGTGGGGGGAAATTGGTTTCCATCCTAAAAGAGCATTTCTGGCTCTTTTGAAGATTAAGATGTGATTCTCCTGTATTTAAGCTTTGATTTGACGCCAAAAGCATTTGAGGTCTAAGCATTTTAAATCTTTTTTAGAAAGCAATATTTTACAGAAGAAAATCCCTGTGTTCAACTGTTGACTTTAGGGTTCTGTCCATCTAGTAGCCAAATTGAAACTATGTACTTCAATGACATTTTATTAAATTGGGTGGTATTGAGCTGGTTTGGGTATATGGGGAACCCTAGCAAGTGAGTTAATGGGAACGTGTGAATATGATCATCAAGGTTATAATCCAATAGACCTATTACTCTTGTAGAACGCTGAATTTTCCTCCTTAGTATCAGTAAATTTCTGTAGGCAAGTTCAGCTGCTTTTTTTTAAAATATAAATTTACATTATTAAATAGCTAAAAATAATTTTTGAATTATTAAATAGCTAATTTAAATAATATTAAATTGCTAGGTTAGGGGTATATGGCCTTATAAAACACAAAATTTTGTTCTGAATGCAATGGTATTTTTAAAATATTTTTTAGAGATGTTTTACACATGTAAACCTGAAAAGGAATATTCACAGCAGTTCATGCTTCTATTACCAAAAAATTGCCGATTTGTGCCACTAGGTGTTAATGTGGCTGCCCTAACAAAGGTCAATTATAAGTTAGCCAAAGTACCTAAGGAGAACCCCTGAGAACCCTTGAAAAGACATTGTGGATCTTCATTCTACTATTTGGACAAAAACAAGAGCCAAGAGCTCATGTGGCACTTGTGATGAGGTCGGAGGAGCCAAGAGCTGAAAGCTTCTTCCCACCAGGTTCCATTACGATCCCTCCGCTCGAAGCGTTTTCCAAGATTTCTGGCTTCCCCCTCCAACTCCCCCGAATTTCACTGGATCCGGACGGATTTAAAATAAGAGCTCTGAGACACAAGGTCCTTCTAAATATCAAATTTCATTAAGATCCGATAACCCATTCATAAGTTAAAAATACCTCATTTTTTCTAATTTTTCTGAATTAACCGTCCTTCCACAGCCCCCCCCCCCAGAGGGTCAAATCGTGAAGCGACTATTTCTAATTTAGTCTGGTCGGGTCTCAGATACGCTTGCCAATTTTTAGTGATCGCTATATTGATCATGTATCTAGCTTTGGATCTTCTTCATGTAAAAATTGGGATGGTCCGTGATTCAAACCTGAGACCACTCGTATCCTAAGCAAGAATCATACCCCAAGACCACAAGCCATACTTAGGAAGGACAATAATTTGTTTTATCGACAGTCTGGTTCCTGATACGCCCGCCAACTTTCATCGTTCTAGCTTATCTGGAAGTGCCCAAACTAGTAAATCCCCCCAACTCCCCCAAAGAGAGTGGATCTGGTGCGGTTATAATAATAACGTATCTAGGACTTATTCTTCCCACCAATTTTCCCCTTCCAACTCCTCCAATGTCACGGGATCTGGTCGAGATTTAAAATAAGATCTTTGAGACAGGAGGTCCTTCTAAATATCAAATTTCATTAAGATATGATCACCCGTTCGTAAGTTAAAAATACATTATTTTTTTCTAATTTGTCCGAATTAACCCCCCTCCTCCATCTCCGCCAAAAGAGAGCCAATCCAATCTGGTTATGTCAATCACGTATCTAGGACTTGTGCTTATTCTTCCCACCAAGCATCATCACGATTTTTCCACTCTAAGTGTTCTCTAAGATTTCAAGTTTCCTCCTCCAACTCTCCCCATTGTCACCGCATCCGGTCAGGATTTAAAACAAGAGCTCTCAAACACGAGGTTCTACTAAATAGTAAATTTCATTAAGATCCAATTGCCCGTTAGTAAGTTAAAAATACTTTTTTTTTTCTAATTTGTCTGAACTACTGAATTACGTGCCCCCCAACTTTCCCAAAGAGAGCGGATCCGGTCTGGTTATGTCAATAACGTATCTCGGACATGTGCTTATTTTAGCCACCAAGTTTCATCCTGATCTGTCCACTCTAAGGCTATTCCAACATTTCTGGTCTCCCCCAAATCCTTCCAATGACAGTGGATCTGGTCAGGATTTAAAATATGAGGTGTGAGTTAAGAGATCCTTCTAAATATCAAATTTCATTAAGATCCTATAACTGCTTCGTAGGTTAAAAATACCTCATTTTTTCTAATTTTTGCTAAGCTAACTCCCCCACCCCCCCAATTCTTCCAAAGAGAGCAGGTCCGTTTTGGTTTTGTCAATCACGTATCTAGGACTTGTGCTTATTTTTGCCACCAAGTTTCATCCCAATCCCTCCACTCTAAGTGTTTTCCAAGATTTTAGGCTTCCCCCTCCAACTCCTCCCAATGTCGTCAGATCTAATCGAGATTTTAAATAAGAGCTCTGAGACACAGTATCCTTCTAAATATGAAGTTTCATTAAGATCTGCTTATTTGTTCGTAAGTTAAAAATACCTCATATTTTTCTAATTTTTCTGGAGTAACCGTCCCTCCACTCCCCCCCCCCCCCAATGGTCAAATTGGGAAAACGACTATTTCTAATTTAATATGGTTTGGTCCCTGATACGTCTGCCAAATTTCATCGTCCTAGCTTATCTGGAAGTGCCCAAACTAGCAAGACCGGACAGACAGACAGACCAACAGAATTTGTGATCGTTAAATGTTACTTGGTAAATATCAAGTGCCATAAAAACACTGTTCAAATCTAAGTAACTAAGCACCTAGATAGCCATAGTAAGCTTATCCCTAATCTACAGGAGGGGTACCTGAACCCAGTTTTTACACTACCTCGATTTTTGCCGTGAAAAATGTTAAAATGAAATGTACAACATATCCTAACAGTCCAGAGGCAAAATATGACTTCTCTCAAAGTCATTTGCCCAAAGATATTCAGACTCTGTGCCTTTTCTCGATTTAGCAGATATTTTAAAAAGCTGTTTTTTGGCTTTTGACTTTATCAACTCTTCGTTTTTCATCATTTTTAAGTGAAACAAGGTAAGATTAAAATAAAATAATCTTGCTTGAAAATAAAAATATGTTCCATTAAAAACATTGAAACTATATTTATTTATTCAATATATAAACGATTGAACTAGCTTCATTCAAGTATTTTTTGTCATATTTGTTAGTGCCTTTTTAAGCCAGATGGATTATTCTGAAGGAAAGACTTCTTCAAAAATTTGTAATCTTGTCCAAGATTGGATACCCCTCATTTTCTCCTCAAAATGGGAGTTGCTGCTTATCCATACAGCTTTGGTAAACTGCATGCTGTTTACTTTTTTCCATTAAGTACGTACCAATTGGCTACATCACATATTCAATCAAGAAGCCAATTAAGTCCGGATTTTTTAATTTAAGAATTAACGACGCTTCTTGACTACTAAGGTCCCTGCGTTGGAAAAAATTATAAAACTAGTCCCCATTCCAATTAAGTCCGGATACTCAGAATGTATTCTTTTTTGAAATTTCCGCCTTTGGCCAATTTCTTCGCGTCTTTTAAATTTTAAATATGGTAGTGGCATCTGCATCCTGTATTCCACATTGTCTGCGTATTGCTGCAACCGTTAGTAGTGCTACTCCCTTCCACTAATTTGCAGCTTTTCTGGAGGTAGAAGATTGAAATTTTACTTTTCTTTTATTACCATTTAAAAATAAGACTAGATGACCAAAATGTGTTATTTCTGTTGAAAAATTTGTCATTTTCGTCGATTGTGTCATCTTTTCGACTGAATGTGTCATTGTGTCATGCAACATCAAATTGTTTTATTTTGATACAATCAATTCAGTCTGGCTCAAATGGGCTAAATTTTCGGGCATTTTCATATCAGTTCCCTAATTCAAGTGGCGAAGTTCCCTCCTCCCCCCTTTGCAGGTCTTGTAATCTTAAAAATTAAACAAGTGACCATTGCCTATTTGAATGTAATATGCTGACGTCTGCACAGTATACCCTACAATACAAAATGTTAGAATGCTTTAAACACCACAAAATATTACTATCAGCCAAGAGTCTAGCTGACCATACTTTCACACAGAGCACAGAGTTCAATGTATATTCTCTTATAATTCAAATTCTAGTATCTAATGATTTACTGCGATAAATCTGAGCAAATTCAAGATAAATATGGACACACCAACTCAGTAGCTCTGTCCATCTCACAGAGTGAGTCAAAAGGAAAAGGGCTGAATAGTCTCGACTGAAAAGCCCGCGCCCGCTGAAAAAGAAGAAGGAGAATAAGACACAAAATTTATCCATTTGGCAGCCCTGCTAAACTCAGTGGAGGAAGAAAACGGCATAATGTAAAATTTATTTTAAACTTCATAAATTCTATTATCAAACTTAATCGTGGAAATCAGTACCAGCGGACGTTATAAAAAATGGATTTGTAATGAAACAGTAAGTTTGAGACGAATGTTTTAAACTTATTATATATTCAAAAACTAGACATATTTTTTTCATTTTCAACAGCTCAAAAATGCTTAAATATGTGACAGAAGTGATTATTATATTTGTAAAGAACACAAAAATAGGCATTGAGTGGCATGTTCACTTTATTGGTAAGTGGATAGCCTAATATGAAAAACAAAAGAATTACCTGATTAATCTTGTTAGCACTTAGGCCTAGTTTATAACATTCAACTGGGGATGATGAATTACTTCCACTCCTGGTATCCTTAGTAGCAATGTTATTAGAGTTTTGTATTCTTCCATGAGGGAGAGGGAGCTTGTTATTGAAGCTCAATTTTGTGTCCCACTTCTTTGAACAGTCTAAAAATTGTAATTCAACTGGGCATAAATTAGTGAATCTAGTGCCTCTTGGAATGGTTTCAGAATTGTTCAAGATATAATCTTCAGCAGTAAAGGCTTTATCAGCTTTGGTTCCCTGCATCTGTATATTGTTGGAATTATTGGCATTCTCCTTGAAGTTGGCTTGATATGTTAAACAATAGGTAGCAAAAATCAATGCATCTGGCATTTAACTAATTGATTAAGTAATAAAATATTACACCAAAAAATTCTTTTTTTTAAGCAATGTAGCCTATGCAGACTAATTTACTTTGAATTTAGAAATGTTTCAAAGTTGATTTTTTTGCCAATCAGAAAATAAAAATTTTCATAATGCCAGTTGATACCCATCTAGGGATTTGAAAAAACAGGACAAATAAAACAGTTCTTAATTGAAAATATTCTCTTTGAGTAAAACACTCATGATTACATAATTAGTTGCCTGAAGAAGCTTCTATCCAGTTGGTTTTATCCAGAACTGCCATTTTATAAGTTATTTACAAGAAAATTAATTATCTGGGAAAGGCTAGGATAAAGTGACCAGTAGTTTTCCACTTTAACCACTGCATAATTTTTGTCATTTAATCTACTATAACTACTCTATTATACCACCTAGAAACTTGATTTTTTCACAGTTAGAGTTGCCTATGTTTTCATTGTTGTTGTTGTTATGTTCTCCTCTGTGCTTTGTGCACGTTGAGAGCCTTATCTTTTGGTTGTCATTCACTTATTAGAAATAACAATTAAATAGCAGAACTATTAAACTTCTAATGCTCTACCAATGTTACTGAAGAACTGCACTAAGACGTAGGCAATCTCTACATTTTCAAGAACTGATTTAAATCCTCCAAGTACTAGCTGCATTGAAGGAGCTACATTCTTTTTGACAAAGAAGCCAAGTATATTTGAGCAATAACCATTGTAACTTGGGCAGTTAAAAACAATATGCTTTAAGTCTTCTTCCACATCAACACAATTGGCACACAATAGGGATTCACCATATATTTCAGCTTTGTAAGTTCCATAGCCAGCATGGTTTGATCTTAAACTAAATAGTATTCTCCTTTGTTTTCTAGTTAAAGAGCTGTATCCATTAATTCCACCCTCTTGATCCACATAAGGTCTAAAATGCTGTTTATTCAGTCTTTGCACTATCTGCAACCTTTTTCATAATTTTATCTATTTTCCTTTGATTTTCTGAATGGTCCCATTCATCAAGCTTGATTCCTTGTGATGTTGCCTGCTTTGCTAACTTATCTGCTAATTCATTGCCAGATATACTGGATTGTGATGGCATCCATTGAAGATGTATATAATTAGTTTTACTCACTTGTATATAAGCAAGATGACACTCCATTACTTAACTTTTGTTTGAAATAGATGGATTATAGTTTGCAACTGCTTGGATTGAGCTTTCAGAATAAATACATATGACTATTTTGTTGTTTCTAAAATTATTTGCTATATATTGAATTGTCTTAAGTAGGGCTATAACCTCCACTTGAAATATTGAGAAATATTCTGGTAGTTTAAATATTTGTGACACACTCAGTGAAGGTATGACAAATGCTGCTCCTACCCCCCTACCCTTGTCAAACTTAGAACCATCTGTATAGATAACTAAAAAATCATGGTATATATCACTTAAAGTAGTTAGAAATGATATCTATGGTCTACCATTTATGGATATTGGATGGTCAGGTCATGAGAGATGCTTTGCACTATCCAGGGTTTTGGGCATGGCTTTGGAGGTTGGTGTAACATGTCACAAATTTCTAGTGACTCATCATAGGTTTTTGGCAATTGCCAATAAGAATTCAAATATATTGGATTCATTCTTTAAATACTTGTTGTTGGCCATAGTAGGCCTTAAGAATAAGTGACTTGATTGGGTGTGTTGATTTTGCTGACCATAATCTCTTGCAGTAGTGTAGGTTTTTGATTTTACATCTGCATTCTAGGTCTTCTATTCTACTTCCTGAGATAAAAAATTTAACTGGTGTCATTCCTCTTGCCCCAAATGCAATTCTCAAAGCTGAGTTTTGCACTAGGTCCAAGCAACAGAGGGTCAGCCCTGGAGCAGAAAAATATATCTCAGATGCATATTCAATCTTTGATTGTATGTATTTCTTCTAGTATTCTAACAGAAAGTCAGGTTTTAAACCCAAGTTGGGGCCATCATTATTTTCTTAATACTTAATGTCCTTATACATGATGATGATATATTATCCATATGTGGTTTCCAAGACAATCTGCTGGTGAATGTACAACCCAAAATCTTGTCTTGATTAGTATAGTTTATCTCTTGGCCACAGAGATAGAATTTTGGCAGTTGGTCTATTATTCTTCTTGTAAAGACAATGGTTCTAGTCTTGTTTACAGAGAAACTCAGATATAGGTTACCAGCCCAGTGTTCTAGCTGCTTCTCAGAATGTCTTTTACTTCTTTTAAGGTGGTCCCCAGGGCCCAAATATTATTGTCATCTGCAAAGATAGCTCCAGAGTCTCCACATTCTTCAATTGGTATGTCATATTCACTGATATTATACAATAGTGGTCCCAAAGCTGAACCTTGAGACACACCTCTCTTCCCTATGACAGTTCCTTATGAGGTAGAGTTGCCAACTCTTACAGTTACTTCCCTATCTATCAGCTAGTTGCTTATGACCTTCAGCATCCTTCCTCTGATTTTTGCTTGCAGTAGCCCTGATATAATTTGATGATGGACTATACTATTAAAGGCACCTTTTACATCCAATAAAATTGCAATCATATACATTTTATTTTGCCAAGCATATTGTCGCTGTTATGCCTAAAGGTTGTAACTGACATTTATACACTTCTGAGATATTCGAAAAAAGACTGTTACTAAGCTGTTTGAAAAGGAGAATCAGCAGGGAAATGTAATGTTCAGTCAAACTTTGAGTATGTAAGATGTGGGCTTTCCGCTGGTTAACAGAGGTTTTTGCTAAGTTAAACTGATTGGCCTACAAGGTAGATACAACATCTACTTGTAACAGAAATTTTAGCCTGGTGTCAGATAAGAGTTTTAATACAAACATATAAATTGCAAAAGGATTCAAGTTTATTCTTTTGTTATTCAGCTAAAAGAATACAAGGAACTCGAATTAGAATGGATACACACTTAAAGATCTTCTGGATCCTCTTCTTTGACGCCTGACTCATCCAAGGCGTCCCTGGTTGATTCCAATGAAGGAACAGCAGCATAGTACTTGTGGAAAGTCCTGGGGATTACAAGAGTATGGCATAAGTCCATCAGATCTTTGTATTTCGCTGGAGGAAGAGGAATCGGTCCCTTGTATGCACTGACGAGCTCCAAGGAGTTTTTATTGGGTGTCATTCTACGTTGCAATTTGTTCACTTTTATGACTGAAAAGTCAGAGTTGTAGACGTACCTGAAATGGATCTAGGTTGGCCGCTCAATCAAGTAGTTGAGCCATTTTATCGAATTCCATTTCACTTGCAGACTTTCCCCACCAGCCCCATAGGCCCATTTTCTGTTTCTCAAAATAATGTCAGCAGTTTGCTTGAAGTCCAGCCAAAAACTGTACTCATTGATCACGTGCACCTTATATGGCTCAGGGTTGGTTCTGGCTATTAGGCCAATGGTTCTCCAGTTTTCTATAGAAAACACAGGTAAGTGTTTGGCTGCTTTTTCAATGCATGAGTGCATGATGTCCCCTTCCTGCTGAGAATGGCCACTTTCAAGAAATATATGATTTATTTCTTTGACGTGATGCAGTGTCTGAACAGCATATAAAAACATGGAGGCTACATACTGGTTTTTGAACTGCCCACAGCAGCCATCAGTAACAAAATAGAATTTCCTGTAGCTCGTATTCTCTTTCAGAATGTTATACATCAGCATAGCAACTTCATTGGCGCCTTTTTGTCTGGTCCCAAAGGTTGCAGTGAGCCTCTTTGGTTACCAAGTTAAAAATCGTCATGTTATAAACTGCTAGTTTTCTTTTGTAAAAGATAGGACTGGTCTCTGCTTTTTAAGTTTCAAGGACTCTTTGTAAGTCCATATTCAGCAACATAGCGCTCTCCAGTCCTTCCTCACTGTGCAGAATACCATCTGTTTTTTAACTTCGTGAGCACGCTTTGCTCTTGACTGGTGCTGCTGAAATGACTCAACCTCATTCTGTTTTTCTCCTTCAGTAATTAAGTAGTATCGGGTGCATGTATGGCATTGATCCTTTCTGGGAGTGTGGAAAGATGAGTTCAAGAATTTGAAAATTTTTCCGTAGATACTTTTACACACAGGTACTCGTTGGCTGCTCAAGCAGGTTTCAGTGTATAATTTATACATTTTGGACTGGTGAAGTTCAGAGCTTAGATAGTTTCGTAGAATTTGCCCAACAATAGTGCAACTCAACTGCAGGAAAACTGCTAATGTGATCTCTGGCGTAAAGTAAGTGATCATCCATGAGTCTCTTAGAGACTAGATTCTTTGGACTCGACACGTTTCTTTTATCTCTGCCAGCAGTTCCAGTATTGGTTTAGCTCTTGACACATCCAGCAAAAAACTTTTCACCAAGCCCCAGAGTTGCCAAGAAAAACTTCTTGCAAACTTTTTTACAAGTACTATTCAATTCTACTGTGTAACAGAGTGAGTTTTGCCACTGTGAACTGCTGGCATTTGTTGTTCTCTGACCAACTGACTTCTTTGTCACACACTTCAAAACGAACTGTCTCTGTGACTCCATGGAGAACTAACTCCTTGCCTAGCAGCCAAAAGCTTTCGAATATAGCTTTTTGAGCATCTTGATTAATAGTTTTGCGCTCAAGTTTGCATCTGCAACCTTTCTTTCTTTTGGGATGTTCTTTTGTGTTCCTTCTTTCCACTGATGCCTGATCATCAACAACATCCAGTTCTGTGGCAGTCGCTTCTGGAAAAGTTGGATCAGGAGCACTAATGTCTGCTTCAATAAAACTTTCCTGATTTGGAGTTTCCCCATCACTGTCCAATCTTGAGCCATCCTTGTCTGGCACCCAATCCTTGTCTTTGGGATCACCATCTAAATCAGATGACAAGTCTTCGTCATTGTCATCTTCTATGAGCCTCTGAAGCTCTTCCTCTGAAAGTGCAGTCCTCTTTGGCATTCTGCTGCCTGAAAGAGAGTTCTGTTTGAAAATGTGGAAGCCTCTTACCTCCAGATACGTAGTCTGGTCAGGTTTAGCCCCGTAATCTTCCAAATTATGATTTTGTATTTCCCAACTTCCAGATTTCATAATTGCATAACTGACAAATAACCAATGAAACTCAGTTACGACCTTTAGGCGTAACAGCGTTTTGCAGATACGTCCAGGGTGGGGTTGGCCATTTCGGCAACAAGTGGACATTGTGTCTCCCTGTGGTTGCAAACTTGTAGCACAATATCCTAGGAGTCTAAAGTACAGATTAACTCAGTTTCGCCAAAAATATCAGTTACGTTCTTTAGGCGTAACAGCGACGATATACTGCTGAATTTTTCAACAGAGTAAGGCAATCAATGGCATTTTTCTCCTTCCTGTAGCTGCACTGTATATTTTTAAGTAAAAGACATTTTATCAATTTCATGATCTAGTCTCGTTTTTACCATACACTCCATAACTTTCCCTAAGATTGGTAATAGGGTTATGAATTGGTGATTCTGTAGCTTAGAGCGATCTTTTCCCATTTTGGGAATCATTATTGCTTCATGGGGATATATACCCCATGATATATACCCCTGGGATATATACCTTCTGACCAAGCTTGATTAATAATATCTAGGAGAGACTTTTTCCAAGTCTGATTGAGGCTTTTGATAAAGATTGCATGAATCATACCAGGTCCTGGTGAAGTATTTGGTAATTTTGAAATCACCAAATCTAATTCCTTGTATGTAAATTGTTTGTTATAGTTTTCTTTGTTGTCTTTAGCAGGTAGTGCTCTCACCCTTTCCCTAATATGGCTTGTTTCACTGAAGTCTGGGTCTTCCTTTCCTATAGTTCTATTTAGATATTTGACTGCTGCCTCTGTTTTTTCATCATCATTCACCAAGCATTGGTTTTCAAAGTTTAGTGGTGGGTTATTTTTTAAAGCAGGTGCTTTTTTATTCATATTCCTAAGAAATGAAAATATTTTGGATATTGGGTCCTTGAAGCTAAGCTTTTCCAAAAACTGTTTCCAGCTATCTCTCTTAGCTCCAATAATGGTCCTTTTGAACTCTGCGTAAGCTTTTTTCATTTGTACATAATTTTGATTGCTAGATATTCTTTTATATAGATTCCTCTTCCTAGTAAATTATTTTTTTGCCACTTCACAGTCATTAGTCCACCAAAGAGAGGAGTGTCTTGCTTTGGGTTTACCATTTGACATTGTCATGGATTGTTGTGCAATTCCAAGAATTTTTTTCCTGGAAGATTGCCACTTTTTCTTCAGTACTAATACTGTCAGTAACCGGTAGGTTAACTGCTGTAGTCTATTTTTTTTTTTAAACTTTAACCAGTGTTTAAAGTTTTTAAACTTTAACTGCCTTCCTAATTATGAACCTTTTCTTCTTTGTAGGTGTATTTTGAGAGGAATTTGATTGATTAAGGTTTATAAGAATTGGCTGGTGATCACTAATAAGAACATCTTGATCTGGGGCATAAACAGTACATTTGTTAAAAAGTAATTGATCAGCAAAAGCAAGGTCGATAGCAGTAAATGTACCAGTATTTGGATCCAGTCTGGTTGGGAGACCTTTTGGGGTTGCTAGACAGAGTCTTGAATTTAACATAAAACTTTCAATAATTTTTCAAGCTCTGTTTACAATTGGACAGTAACATCAGCTTCTGCTATGAGCATTGAAGTCCCCCATTATGAGCAGCATCTCGTTATTTAATGTCGAGGTTTCTATCAAGTCCAGCTGCAGAGCCTGAATGGCTGTAGATGTTAATTATGTTCAGTTTTAAATGATTATCCAGAAAGATCTTGCAGCCAACTGCTTCAAACTTTTTGATGCTCTCTAATGTTAATGCTAAATCTCAGTAAAATGTAGCCCACTTCTAATGCATATTAAGCCACACCCCTTTTGGGAGTCCAACCTATCCTATCTTAGATAGTTGTAATTTTTGAATTTTGGCTGTGAACTATTTAAGGGCTTAAGACATGTCTCTTGCAAGCAAATAATATCCACCTTATGATCATTACAGAAAATCTAGTAAAAATTTCTTTTCATTTTTGATGGAGTTGCAGTTCCATGCCATATGTTTTCAAAAAATCAGTCATTTCTGGCTAAGAATTTAGTTCATTTGTACTACCTGGTTTACCTAATTTCTATTTATATGAATGTTTAGTTTTTCAACCAATTCACACAGTTTATTTATTCAATCTGTTAGAGGTAGTGTTTCTAGATTCAATAGTTCTGGGTTCAGCAAAATGCCCAAGCTGATTTTCATTGCTGTTTGTTCTGCAATATAGCTGACATCATAAGCTGATGGTTTAGGGGTTAAAAGTTGGTCCAGTTTTTTGTTGATTATGTCTGCATAGCTTCTATATGCTGTAGTGGCTCTTTTGTAGCTGATTTGTTTTTTTTAAAAATTTGGAAAATATTTTTATTCTGCTTTCTTATAGGACATTGTGATGACATAGAGGCATGTGCCTCTTTGCAGTTTGCGCAGCTGTAGTAATTTGTTCTGGTTTGAGTGTCTTTGTTTTTTAATTGACAGACTCCTGAGTCATGATTTCCCAACATTTAAGGCATGTAGGATGCTGTGTAATTCAAATAAAAACAAATAAAAATAGTAACATTGACGCCATGATTGCTTAAAATAGGTATTGGGCATGAAAAATGGAGAGGGGCTGCTTTTAATAGTTTTTGCCAGTAGAAGTAGAAGTGGTGCCTGAAGCTGAAGTAACCTGTCCCGCGCTTTAAGTGGAGTTGGGGAAAAACTAAAGAAGAATATGGGGAAAGAATAGGATCCTCGGAAATGCCTTCCTTAGAAATATTAAGGTGAACCCTGTGTCATTCGGTTTTAAATATGGGGTCTGTAACTTCTTAGTGAAATCATCTGTGCAATAATGCTAATGTAACACCTCACTGACTTCAATACCTAACCTAGCCTGTTCTTGTCTAGTTTGCGTCAAACAGTTACTAGCAATGGACTTTAAAATTCCTTATCTCTTGAATTACCGCAGGAAAGTATCACCTTTTGTATCCCCTGCTAGATTCCCATGCTAGTATGCTTCTTAATTTAGATTGATGGATTCATTTGAAAAATCCCTCCTTGGAGTGGTTGTGATGCGTGTTTTTGTTGACTCTCTAAACTAGGTCTTCCACCCTAATCTCATTTCCAGACTTATTTGTTTCTATGGTTCCCTTGAATTTCACTATGTAAACAACTATACTTGCGAAACGAGAGGGATTCGTGAAGTTGCGTGATTTGCATATGTAAACATTAACACCTGCGGCTCTTACCTTATGTCTCGTGAATACTTTTCCAATGTGTTACTTTTAAGATACTGTATAAGGTTTTCATTAGAAAGGTGGTTGTATACATTTGGAGGGGGTTCGTTCAATTGGAAATCAAAAGAGCACTAAAATAAATACAAAGTGTGTATTGCTTACAAAACGCTCGAATATAACATGTAACATTTCCCTACGTAGCCTATAGGGAAATTTCAGGGACCCTTAGCTCCGTCAAAGAATGGCATGTTAAGATTCTGTAAATGGTTTTCCTTGGGGGGGGGGAGGGGGGTCGTACACACTTTGGATGGGGCTCATGCAATTGGAAATCAAAAGTTCCTTGTAAAGAGCACTAAAATAAATATGAAGTATGAATTGCTTACCAAACGCTCGCAAAACATATATATATCATATATATCACATAACATAACATATAACATTTCCCTACATGGCTTATAGGGGTATTTGAGGGACACTTGGCTCTGTCAAGGAATGGCCTACTCTGCGATTGACATTCTTGTCTCCTTTCAGAAATTGTCACTTTTCTCTGTCTCTATTCTTTTCTTCTCTATGAACTAATCAGCAAGCTTGACTCTCTACCAGATTTTTGTAACTATTTATCAAGTATTAATATATAAACCTGAAATCAAAGTTGTTACAAAATTGTTATAGAGTATTGCCGGAGTTATTTTGAACCACTTATCCACATTTTCAATTTGAGTATCAATTCAGGTATATTTCCTAGTAGATGGAAAATTACCTGAGTAATTCCGTTGCATAAACAATGTGATAAATCTCGTGTAATTTTCGTCCAATTGCAATTTTATCGTCATTTTCTTAAGGGTTTGAAAAAATCTTAGAAGAAAGAATGTCTAGCTATTTGGATAAAATAAATTTCTTTACCAGATATCAATTTGGATTTAGGGCAAACCTTTCGACAGAACACGCAATTTGCGGTTCTTTTATTAGAAATAAATGATTGTTTAGATGATGATTTCCATGTATCTACTGTTTTCTATGATGTGAAAAAGCATTTGACACTTTAAACCATGAAATTCTTCTTGACAAAATGATAAATTCCGGCATAAGTGGGAAAAGATTACAAATTATTAAATCATGCCTGTGAGGACGTAAAATCACAGTAGATGTCGGTGGAAAAAGAGTAACTTAAAAAGTCTTAATGATATAGGTGTCTCCCAAAGCTGAGTATTAGGTCCACTTTTATTTTTGATTAAATACTGAAAGTCAGTAAACTGAAAGAAAGTAAACTGAAAGTAAGGAGCGACATTAAAACTCAAAACGAACAGAAATTACTTCGTATATGAAAGGGGCTGCTTCCTCATCAACGCCCTGCTCTTTACGCTAAAGTTTGACTCTTTCTCTCAACTCTTCTTTTTAAAACAGTAAGAAACTTTAGCGTAAAGAGCGGGGCGTTGATGAGGAAGCAGCCCCTTTCATATACGAATGAATTTCTGTTCGTTTTGAGTTTTAATGTCGCTCCTTACTTTCAGTTGAAAAAACTTGTTTTTTTTATTTAATTTCTGAACGTTTTTGAATCAATGCATGTTTTGATTTTGGCTCTCCGCAGAGGAATTATTAAAACGAAATTTGCATATTTATTTTTTTTGGCTAAATGGCTGTCTCATAATTTTGATCGAATGATTTTGAGAAAAAAGAGCGGGGGAGGAAGCCTAGTTGCCCTCCAATTTTTTGCTTAATTAAAAGGCAACTAGAACTTTAAATTTTATTTTAATCTTTTTATTAGTAAAAGATATACGTAACTTATAAATCAGCTTACGTAAAAAATTTTTTATTCTTATGTTTTTATTCCTGTCCGGAGTTTGTAAAAAAGTGGAGGAGGCTTAATAAGTTAAATTTGAATTATGGTAAATCTTTCTTTTTATTGTATGGTAGGAGCTCAAATTATTACCCTTGGATAGATAGACTTAATTTTGGGGATATTATATATATATATACATATATATATACATACATATATATATATATATATATATATATATATATATAATATATATTATATATATATATATATATATATATATATATGTATACATATATATATATATATATATATATACATATATATATATATATATATATATATATATATATATATATATATATATATATATATATATATATATATATATATATATATATATATATATATAAATGACAGAAGGAGAAAAGGAAGATTGTTCTCCTAAATTAGTGATTAATATAGACCAGCACTTGAATGAGGCCTTAACCCTACTCATCCATGCAATCACATAGGTCAAACAGCATAGCCATACACAATCAACCATAAAGAATAATCCATGGACAGGCAGTCATGTCTGTATATATATATATATATATATATATATATATATATATATATATATATATATATATATATATATATATATATATATATATATATATATATATATATATATATATATATATATATATATATATATATATATATATAAATGACAGAAGGAGAAAAGGAAGATTGTTCTCCTAAATTAGTGATTAATATAGACCAGCACTTGAATGAGGCCTTAACCCTACTCATCCATGCAATCACATAGGTCAAACAGCATAGCCATACACAATCAACCATAAAGAATAATCCATGGACAGGCAGTCATGTCTGTATATATATATATATATATATATATATATATATATATATATATATATATATATATATATATACATATATATATATATATATATATATATATATATATATATATATATATATATATATATATATATATATATATATATATATATATATATATATATATATATATATATATATATATATATATATATATATATATATATGTATATGTCTGCTGGAATTTTTCAGATTATGACACATGGTAATGCTGTGCATTTCCTCCGGTCAACCACACAGGGACTAGTAACTCTTGTACACAAAATCTGAGGCGCAGCATGTGCCATAAAATACTGACTTATGATCTTTTAGAGGGCCGGATCACTATGTCTACTCAGCAGTGGCGAATGCAGAAGGGAGGGTAATTAAATATTTGAGAGTTTAATTTGGATAATTATATATTATCCCAAAAGTCGAATGCACTAAATAAACTTTTTTTTTTCTCGAAGCACTGATATTCATAAGCCAAATTCGCATTTAAAGTTAAAAATGAGAGGGATGAAACCCTTGGTATACTATGAAAAACAATCAGAAATTAGATAATAAAAACAAATTTTCTCAAATGAAAGTAAAGAGTGACATCAGAACTTAAACCATCAGGAAATATTTTATATACAAGGGGTGTCACCCTTTTTTGCCCTTTCCTCCCTCTTTGAGCTAAAGATTTATATTGCTCTAAAATGTTTTTCATTCCAATTCAACAACTCTGTTGTCTGAGTAACATTCTTAAGGAATAGCGAAACAATTAAATCTTTAGATGAAAAAGGGTTTGAAAGGGGAAGAGCCCCCCCCCTTCCCCTCTTAAGTGCGAATACTCATGTCCATACTAGTTTTTATTGTCTTTTTTTAATTTCATATAAGAAAACTTGCTGTTTTATTTAATTCAAAAGAACAAGCTAGTGTTTTGCGACACTTAAATAAGTTTTGTTTGTGGACGTCAATGAAAGAGAAAAAAAATCAACATTTTTTTCTGAAATCCGATAGATTCTTGACATACCCTTCTTTAATATTCAAATCTAATTTTCAGCCGTACATCTTTTAGACTAAAAAAAAAAGTCTAGAGGATTAATACTAATTTGCTAATGCAAATTATACCAGCGCTATACAAAAGAAAAAAAATACTATAGTGTATGCTGTTTTGTTGAGACAGGGTAAATATAGCTTATACCCCCCCCCCCCCCATTAACGTTTCTCTTGCCCCCAGGAAAAGAAGATTTTCCTGAAAGATCGAAGTCGTGAGGAATAACTTGGTGCATATATTTAACCATACATACCGTGTCTCACCGTATAATGAAACCAGCTACAATGAAATTTAAGGTTTAAAACTTTGAAATAATACTTTTTTTTAAACTCTTTAAAAAGACTTTTGAGACCTTTTAAGGGTCTTTATAAAACCTTTTAAAACTCTTAAAACCGTATACCCTTTTGTGAGGATCAAGGAAAATGTGTCCCCCCCCCCCAAAAAAAAATCGCAATCACACTCACACACACACCCCAAAGAAAAATCAAAATCATATTGCCCTCTCTCATTCTCAGTAAAAATAGCGACCATCCTCAACCCCTATCATTGTTCCCCTCTTAGGGGTAACCTAGTACAGATCAAATCCTAGCCCTTGGTAACAAAAAAAAAAAACGCTCTTTGAAAAACTGCCAAGTGAAGAGGAATTCCTATTTCAAGCTAATTAAAAATGGTAAATGTTATTTCAATCACTCTTTATGGTGGAAGCTAAATACGAAAATAGATTTCTAGTAATTTTGATTTAAAACTCCTAGAAATGGTATCGGATCGAAATAATTAGCACCAGTCGAATCATCAAGGCCGAAAATCCTACATACGAAATCTACAGTTTACCATCTTCAGCAATAAGAAAATCATTCTTTCGACTGGTATGTTTTAATGTTGCTCCTTACTTTCAGTTGAAAAAACTTGTTTTTTTATTTAATTTCTGATCTTTTTTAAATAGTGCTGTGAAATCCAGCGTCTCCTTCATGCAAAATTCCCTTCCCCCATGAAACATTCTTACATGGAGGGATCCTCACATGTACAACTCCCCCCATCCCCCCACCCACACCTTTTTTTGATTCAGTGTTTGTTTTCCTAGTTTGACTTTTAGTGGAATTCAAGTGCTCTAAAAAGCAAAGCAATAATACAAAATTCCAAAGAGTTTACCAATAACTTCTTTTAGTCTAAAGGTAACATGTGGCCAAATTCTTCCTGAGCGTCCATAGTTTTAAAAGTTCTTTATTATTTAACTTAAAAAAAATTGTGTAGAAAAAAAATTACTCAACAAAAATTCTGATTGGCAGTTAAAACTGGTTATGCGTTTGAATTTAAAATTTAACTTAAAAAGGTGTTAAGCGTATCTTTAAATGGAAATAAATAAAAAAGTAAGTTTTTTTAACTGAAAATAAAAAGCAACATTAAAACAGAAATTATTCCGTATATGAAAGGGACTGTCTCATCCTCGACGCCCTGCTCTTTACACTAAATTTTGACTCTTTCTCACAACTGTACTTTTTAAAACAATAAAAAAAACTTTATTATAAAGTTCGGGTCGTTTGGGAGGGGACAGTCCCTTTCATATACGGAATAATTTATGTCCCTTTTAAGTTTTAATGTCGCTCCTAACTTTCAGTTAAAAAAAACTTGGTTTTTTATTTAAATTATGAACGTTGTTGAATTAACACAGGGTTTGATTTTAGCTCACTGTGCATGAATACTTAAAACGAAACTTGTATATTAATTTAAGTTTTTATTAGTAATAAAAATACGTAACTCACAATTTAACTTACTTAACAAGCTTCTAGATTTGCATATTTTTATTACGAATAGGAGGGGCGTTAGCCCCCGAGTCAATACCTTGCTCTTTGCTCTAAAGTTCGAATTTTTTAAAAATTCTTTAAGAATGACCCCTGAATCACAAAGGTCGTTTGATTAGAATAAATAGCTCTTTTGAAATTGCTAAAAATGCTATAGCGTAAAGAGAGAGGTATTGAGGTCGGGGACGAACTCCCTAAAAATGTAATCATTTCTCTTCGTTTTAAGGTTTAAGATTGCTCCTTACTTTCGGTTCAAAAACTTACTTTTTTATTTAATTTCTCATTTTTTTAAACAATGCAGGAAAATCCAATGCTCCCTTTATGAAAATTCTCTTCCCCCGTGATAAATTCCTCCATAAGAATTTCCTCTCACGTAACCACCCCCCCCCATCACCATAAAAAATACTTCCTGTAAACGTCAGTATACTTCGTCAATAACCAACACTACATGTAAACAATGGGCAAAGTTCGTAACTTGCAGCCCTTCCCCTGAGGACTCTGGGGGGGATTAAGTTTTTCTCAAAGACATATTTATTAGATTTCTACTATGTTCAACAAAATGGCTATCTCAAAATTTTGATCCAGTGACCTTGGGAAAAAATTAGTGCTGGTGGGGGCCTAGTTGCCCTCCAATTTTTTTGGTCAGTTAAAAAGGACACAATAACTTTTAATTTCCGTTAGAATGAGCCCTCTAGCGACATTCTAGGACTGATGGGTCGATACGATCACACCTAAGGAAAAAAACAACAGGAAAACAAATAAAAACGCATCCACGATCTTTCTTCTGGTGAAAAATACAAAATTCCACATTTTTGCAGATAGGAGCTTGAAACCTCCACAATAGGGTCCTCTGATACGTTGAATTGTTAATTAAGATTCTATGACTTTTAGGGGGTGTTTCCCCCTGTTTTGAGGATAAGGCAATTTTCTTCAGGCAATTTTCATGGGTAAAACTAAACCTGATGAAACTTATATATTTAAAATCAGCATTAAAATTCAATTCTTTTGATTCATATATTGGTATCAAAATTTTGTTTTTTAGAGTTTCGACTACTATTGAGCCGGGTCGCTCCTTACTACAGTTTGTTACCACGAATTGTTTGATGGATTACGGCTCGTTGCCATGGGAAATAGACTTGAGTCCCTTGTTTTACAAAAATAAAACCAAAAGAACTCTTAAGGCAGTACAGAAACATGCTAATGCAATGATTACAGGGGTTTATTCTGTCCTTATATCAAAAACAGCCGCACCATCTCAAGCTACCATGTATTTTTGTTGACCTAAATGTACTTCCAAATAAGTACTTCCAAAGGACTTTCAAATGAGTACTTCCAAATCTTCAACGGCTATCTCCCCATGTCCCTGCCAGAGGCCGCTCAAAGATTATCGTCGAACTGTTTTGGCGATTCCATCAGCACAATCGCTTCTTCTCTGATCGAGCAACAAACCTTTAGGACTTCCCAAAATAGGTGATGGGATTCATGTAAAAGAGCAGTTTACCATATATTTCGAGGTTTAGGTCTAAGTTTTTCCGATCGAGGGTTTTTATTTTAGCGAATTTCTTTTAGAAAAAAAAAACTCTGGGAAGTTGGAAAAAATCTCTGGTCTA
The DNA here is from genome assembly GCF_032884065.1 of Artemia franciscana. Lineage (NCBI taxonomy): Eukaryota > Metazoa > Arthropoda > Branchiopoda > Anostraca > Artemiidae > Artemia > Artemia franciscana. The sequence goes on from NC_088875.1 coordinate 43,442,583, forward strand.
GGCTTTTCGGCCATTGCTATTTCAATGGTCCATTTTTTACTTTAATCCACCACCACTTTTGGGGGATTTCAAGCATTTTCAAAGCTCCTTAAAAAAAAATTCTTAGTAACTTTCACTATTAAGATAGAATCATATAGCAGTTCCTCTTCTTAATTACCTCTAAGCGAAAAACTTTTCTTACCAGTCAATTTTTTGAACGTGTTTTTGAGCCTTCAGTTACTATGGGTGACGATACGCTCTTTATTCAGATAGTGGTTGATACTATTTCATAATCTGGATACCGTCAATGACCGAGTAGAAACTTCAAGGAACAATGTTTGATGCAAGTAGAATTAGGATGCCAATTAACCAAAAAAAAAAAGGAAAAAATCGGAAAAAGAAGAAAAATCTATTAACAAATAAACTAACATCATTTTTATACAATCCTAATAAAGGGAGGATTAATGCCAGGTTTGCTTCTCATTCAACTGGACTATCTGTCTTGGCTTTTTTACAATTAGCCATGACTTGATGCCCACAACTATCCCATTTTAATTCAGGCTCTACAAAAATTACCTTAGAAAATCTGGATGGAAGGCCATACTTATCTTATTTAAGGCCTTTGAAAATGAAACAAGTCTTGACCAAGTCTGCTACAGGAAATTCTTAGAAAAAAGTTGAAATTTCTGGGATGTATGTAGTGGCAAAAAAAAAAAAAAAAAAAAAAACTCCCGTCAACAAGCGATCATTCAGTTTCAGCTTACAGCCAAGTACAAGCATGGAATAATGTCGAGTTTCGGCTGGATCCTTTTGAGTTTGGCTAGAGTTTTCGAAAAGAAGAATTACGACCTGTGTATTCAGATAGTTCACCAGCACTGCCTTCCCTTCTCTCTGTGTTTCCCTGTAATTGCAAGAGTGAGTGTTCGACTCTGCGATATTCTTGCAAAAAGCATGGCTTAAAATGCACCTGGGCCTGTGGCAATTGTAAAGGAACAAGTCTAACTGCTTGTTCCTTTACAATCTTGTTCCTGCTTGTTCCTTTAAAATCTACCTGCGAAACAGTGGATGCCAGAAACCTTGAAAATGATAGTAGCAAAGAAAAAGACAAAATTTTTGAATAGCTTTGCCACTATCCAATGAATATCTGTGTTGCTGTGATTTTTATCTGCAATTTTTATGTAATTAATCTCTGTGTTGCATTTAATCTGAGTGTATTCATCTCTGATTTGAAACTAGTGTTTGGTCTCAGCTAAGGGAAGCTCTTTGACAGAATTTTTTTATTTGCTGCTGTCAAATATGTGTCTCAACTTCCCTTTCTCCTCCTCATTCGTACTCACTTACTCATCTTAGTCACAAAACTAAGGTTCCAGGCATACTGGACTTTACTTGGACCCACTCTTGGCTGTTACCAAGGCACGAGGCAGCTGATGCTTTGCCATATGCCGTTTAATATACATCTGCTGGCTGAACCTCTCCCCCAACCTCACTTTCTCCCAAAGCTTTAAGCCCCATACAATTCTTTCGACTTTAAACATTTATTTCCATGTTCATCAGCAAAAAAAAGCGTAGAAAATGGCATATCTAATCATATTTGCTGGTATTTACTCAATCAACTTTTTTGCCTCAACCTCAAATTCCACCTCAAAAATGTGAAATTTGTGAAAGAGATAGAGTGGTAAACTTTTCTGATTTGGAATCAGAATATATTTTTGGGTTGGCTAATGAAAAAATCATTTGTATAGCAATTTGTTTGAGGTTGACCCCTTTTTCTTTAGAATTTTCCTAGAACCTCCCCCACCCCAACTTCACTCTCTCTCAAAGATTTAAACCCAAAACAATTATTTTGAATTTAAACATTTAGTTTCATTTTCATCAGCAAAAACAAAGCGCAGGAATGACATATCTCATCTCATTTGCTGGTATTTACTCAATCAACTTTTTGTGCCTCAACCTCAAATTCAACCTAAAAAAACTTAAATTTGTGAAAGAGCTAGTATTGAAATAATCATTTTTATAGCAATTTGTTTGAGGTTAACCCCCCTTTTTTCACGGTTTTCCTAGACTATATGTGCGGTTTGATTTGTTCAGTTTTCGCTTATATTCGATTCTATCGAACAAAGGGGCCAGGTCATCCTCAGTTAGGGGTGGAACCTTAACTAAAATAATATTTAGGTACAAAAATCATACGGATTTATTTACTTGGAAGTTTACTTTGTTAATTTTTTGTAGGACAAAGTTGATCAACTCTCAAGGGTAGGACGGCACAGTTGCCCTTGACACCTGGAAAATGACTCAAATTAATTTGTGACTGGAGTAGAATATCGGATTTCACGTGGGTGTCAGGAACCTCTGCAGTATTTCAAAATTTTGACAGGATGTATTTCGGGTAAAAGAGCATGAGAGGGGGTCGGGAAGGAAGCTTGTCACCCTCTGATCACTTTCAATTCTTCAAAAAGGCATTGGAGCTTTCATTTTCCAGTCGAATGAGCCGAGTCCCCTTCAAAGTTTATACAACCATTTCTTCTACAAATACCTTATATGGTAAAAATGTGCAGATCTGAAATCTTCATATGAAGTGCCTCTAGGAAAACAAAAAAATAATAAAATGTTGAAGGAGTATTGCTCTTTATTATTGGCAATGCTATAGTATTGCCTCTGACTTCTTGTTGATATGGTACTTTTTTTTTGTTCCCTGTTCCTTCCTTGCCATAATACTGAATTGGAGAGATTATGTTGAAGTTGTCTCTGTTTCGAATTTATTGTTGAACAATCGAACTCTGATTGTTTGAACCGGTTATGTGGGAACCGGTCATTCCTTAGGAAACTAGTCAATTCATTCCTTAAAAATCAGATAAATGAGAATTCACTCGTTGATGACTTCCATTTGCTGTTATGCAGTCTTTGTTATTAGAACGTACTAAGTTGGAAAATCAGCTTAATTCTATGACCTAGCTTAGTTCTTAATTCTACGACTATCTACCTTAGTTCTGCCCTAGGATGTATGTATGGACGAATGGATGATATAATTATTTATCAACAAGTGAAATGACATTACTTTAAGCAAACCTAAAAAGGGCTTGTGCCAGATTTACTTCCCACACAGACTATCTTTCTTGGCTTTTTCTACAACTAGCCATGGCTTGATGCCCGCAACTACTTGATTTTAATTAAAAATCAACAGACCTCTCCTGGACCCCTCTAAAATTAGACAAAGCTTTTTGAGGTGTCTCGACCATCTGCAGGTGGCAAATTCGTATCATGTCTCAAGTGGAAAAATCCCTTGAGAAAAAATCTCAAGTGGGCATCCAGAACTTCATAGAGATATGTTTAATGGCTCATTTGAAAGCTATTGCTCATATCTACGTGCTTTTTATCAGTTCTACTATCCGTAAGTGCCATATCAAACAGTTCGTGGTAACGAACGATCCGGCTCAATAGTAACCGAAACTCTAAAAAATAGAATTTTGATACCAATAATTACATCAAAAGAATTGCATTTCAATGCTGATTTTAAATATATAAGTTTCATCAGGATCAGTTATACCCATCAAAAGTTACGAGCCTGAGAAATTTTGCCTCATTTTAGAAAATAGGGGAAAACACCCCATAAAAGTAATACAATCTTAACGAAAATCACACCATCAGATTCAGTGTATTAGAGAACCTTATTGTAGAAGTTTCAATCTCCTATCTACAAAAATGTGGAATTTCGCATTTTTTTCCAGAAGACAGATCACGGATGCGTGTTTATTTGTTTGTTTTTTGTTTTGTTTTTTTTTTTTTCTCCAGGGGTGATTGTATCGACTGAGTGGTCCTAGAATGTCGCGAGAGGGCTCATTCTAACGGAAATGAAAAGTTCTAGTGCCCTTTTTAAGTGACCCAAAAAATTGGAAGGCACCTAGGCCCCCTCCCTCGCTCATTTTTTCCTGAAAGTCACCGGATCAAAATTCTGAGATAGCCATTTTATTCACCATAGCCGAAAACCCTAATAACTATGTCTTTAGAGACGACTTACTCTCCCGCAGTCCCCGTGCGAGGGGCTGCAAGTTACAAACTTTGACTTGTGTTTACATATAGTAATGGTTACTGGAAAGTGTACAGACGTTTTCAGGGGGATTCTTTTATTTAGGGGGGGGGGGGGGTTGCGTGGGAAAATATTTCGATTGAGAAACTTGTCATGGGGGAAGAGAATTTCAATGAAGGGGGTGCAGGATTTTCTAGCATTATTTGTAAAACAATGAAAAAATAAATATGAAAAGTTTTTTCTACTGAAAGTAAGGAGCAGTATTAAAACTTCAAAACGAACAAAAATTATTACGCATATGAGGGGCCTACCTCCTCGTTATACCTCACTCTTTACGCTGAAGTATTTTTAGTAATTTCAACTATTTATTCTACGGCCTTTGTGATTCAGAGGTCATTCTTAAGGAATTGGGACAAAATTTAAGCTTTAGGGTAAAGAGCGAGGTATCGAAGAGGGTTGAACCCCCTCATACATGCAACAAAACATACAAATATAGAAGTTCGTTACGTAAATTAATTCGTAAGTGACGTATATTTTTTACCAATGAAAACGTCTGTAAAAATTTAAAAGTTCTAGTTGCTTTTTTAAGTAATCAAAGAATTGGAGGGCAACAAGGCCTCCTCCCTCACTCCTTTTTTCTCAAAATCTTCCGATTAATTTCAATTAATTATTATGCAAATTTCGTTTTAATTAGTTATGTGCGGAGAGCCAAGATCAAAACATGCATTAATTCAAAAACGTCCAGAAATTAAATAAAAAAAACAAGTTTTTTTAAATGAAAGTAAGTAGCAACATTAAAACTTAAAACGAACAGAAATTACTCCGTATATGAAAGGGCTTTTTCTCCTCAACGCCCCGCTCTTTACGCTAAAGTTTCTTACTGTTTTAAAAATAGAGTTAAGAGAAAGAGTCAAACTTTAGCATAAGGAGCGAGGCGTTGAGGAGGAAAAGCCCCTTTCATATACGGAGTAATTTCTGTTCGTTTTAAGTTTTAATGCTGCTCCTTACTTTCATTCTAAAAAAACTTTTTTTATTTTTTATTTAATAGGTCTAAAAACGGCGCCACTTCTCAAGTAGAAAAGTTTGAAAGTATAAAACGGTACCATTTTCATAATTATGGTCTAAAACCCATAACAGGGAATTTACAAGAACCCCTCCCGATGCTCCCCCTCCCCTTAGTAAGCCATAAAAGTCTGTTAGACGAATCCACTATGAATATAGTGGCGAATCTACTATGAAGTTACCACGAACTGTTTGATCACACAGCTCTCCTTAGTCTTTGAGAAAAGGGCTGTAAGTTACACAACTTGACCCTACAAGAACAAATAGATTGAATTTGATCAAAAGCCGCCGCAGTTAAGTGACTAGTGCATTAAACTTTGAATTAGAATGGCAAGGGTTCAGTTTCTTAATCAGACATTTTATTTTCAATCATGGTTTTCTGCCCTATATATAATAATTTTTTAGCTAATTCACTATTTTTTAAATTTTTTGTGAATTATGAAATGTTCCATGCACTATATTTTGAACAAATTACGCCCCAGACCCCACTGAAACCATTTGAAGTTGTATCTTCAAAGAAGGATTAATTACTGTTATATTTATTTATTCATATTGTTCACTTTTTTAACTATTTCATAGACAGAATAAAACTATTTGTAATTTGTATAGAGAAATCATAGCACAAAGATTCTATTAGCATTTTTTTTCTGTGATGTTTTTCAGGTTTTAAAGTTGCTTTCCAACTTTTTCTTGTTTATTGCTATTCCACACTTGTCTGTCTATTGTTTTTTGGTGTTTATCAGGGGGAGGAGGGATGTCTGAGAAATAAGTTAGACATACCAACATTTTGCTTAGGTTCTAAAAACTTTAAAATATTCTTTAGAAAAATAGTTACTCTTTTCTAACTGTTGGAATCACGACGTCACATTGGAATCACGACGTTACTTTCCTAAAATTTCCTAAAATTATTCCATCCATCTTCTATATTGTCAAATTTTATACTCTCCAGTTTAGTTTTCAACTGTTCCTGGAAAGTTCCTCTCAAATTTTTTTTATCCTGGATTATATAAACATCATAACTTCTCAGGAGGTATTTACTCTTCCGAAACTACAGCTTTAAATTAACCCTAGACACTACTAGATGATGATCCTTACTTTTAACAGCACTCCTAAATACGCTAATATCTTTCATTGATCCTGCTAGTCTTCGTTTAACAACAGCATGATCAATAAGGTTTGATGTCTAACAATGACGTGAATATCACGTTAACTTATGGGTCCTTTTATGACCAAACACTGCTTTGGTTATAATTAGATTTTTATACCTACAAAATTGCAGCAGTCTGTAGCCATTGCTTTTTTCTTTTCCTACAACAAATTTACCTAAGTTAGGATACCGTCTATCTCTATTTCTATCAACCTGGGTATTAAGATCTAAGTTATTATAAAAGGTAGTTTATTTCTAACGTCGTAACATTCCAAGATCCAATTTTCATATTCTTTAAATCATTGAAGTTATTTTAGCCTCAGGAAAAGCTATGGACCCGGATAATAACAGAGGATTGGGTCCACTATATCTTTTCAAGTCTACATTGAAGCGGTTAAGCCTGTTTAGAACCGGACGGCAAGAAGTCCCAGGGACTTCCAGCATGAATGTAGGCTTTGAGACATCCTGGGCCCATCTTGGTCGCAGCACGGTTCTCAACACTTGGTGATGCTCTTCGATGCTATCTACTCCCAGGGACAAGATCACCCCCCTGGTCTGTTCCTCCTGCAGAAGTACCCTACGTATGTGTAGGATGTTCCTCTATTGTCACCTGTGGACGTGCTGAGTGGCTTGGAGGAGGTCCTACTGAGCAGTAGTCTAATAAATCTACTATGACAAGCCTAAATGTAGTAATTCTCAAAAATTGAATAGGACAAATAAATTCAAAATAGGACAGAAAACTTCAGCTAAGTTCTAACTATAAGTTCTAACAGCCAGTTCTAAACTTCAATATAAGACGAAAACAGAAGAGTTTGAACATAAAACTTGACGACAAAAATTAAAAGAATCAGCCACTCACTTGTCGTCTACATAAAACAAAAAAAGGTCCATAGCTTTTAAATGGAGTATCTAAGGAAAGCATTACTTCTAAAACTTCCTTATTTGAGGCTTTAGCTTCAACTGCCATATTCATATTACCAGCATACAAAGTCAATTTAACTTCTTTCCAGTCCATTTGAGTTTCACATGAATGAGACCATTGATGTTTGCTTTATTTCCAAGTAAAGTCAAATTCCCTTCAGAGTAAAGGCTGACAAGACTTGGTCCTTTTTGTCCAGTGGCTACTAGTTTGTACGAATCTGAGGACACGAGTAGGTTGAGTTTGCCATCAATATTGTGGCCAAGACGTGGAACAGAAAAAGTACACTAAAAAAAAATAAAAAAAATAAAAAGATCAACCTATAATAGCTGTTATAATTCAGTTAAAAAAAAATCATTATATCTGGTACACTGTGCAAACCTGGCAAGAGCAATATAGATAGATGCAATCAGGTTTACGCCTCATGATCGAGCAGAACGTACTATATTTTGAAAGGAGGTTGATGCTCATGCCTCACAAGGTGCAAGTCTTTAATCTTATTTTTAATAGTCAATTTCAATATTTGCTTTGGGTAGGATTTAGGACTAACAACCAAAGCTGTAGGGGAGCCTAAAGGCCTTCTTCTAATAACAAAGTACATATTAAATTAAAGAGCAACCCCTCTCCATGATTTTCCATGATAGGATAAACATTGAAGAACAGTTTATGTTACGTTTTTCACAAGTATTAATAAAATATTTAATTCTAAAATTAATTAATTTTTATTTTTAGGAACATAAGGAAAAATCTCTAGAATCTTTCTTTGGTTTACCTAATCGCTTAGATATGATACTTCAATTTACTGATGAACTGGAGGTGAATATATTTCTTCCTGTTTTAGATAGTTTGGCATCCTGGAACGCTAAATGTTTTGAGTTCGAGGCATACAGAAAGCCTACATATAGTGACAGGTAGTTAGATGATATTTCTAATCATTCTCCTACTGTGAAGAGAGAGGTAGTTTCTGATAGTTTTTTTAGTTGATAGAGTATGTTCAGGGCATGTTCTTGACTCAGAGTTTGACCACCTCAAGATGTCTTATTTGGAAACGGGTACCCAATCTCTTGAATAAATCCTGTCATTGAAAGGCGTATTAAAGAGAACTTACAAACATAGATGGAGACAACTCAAAAAATGAAGGAAAATTTAGTTTATCTTGGTATTCCTTCTATAAAAGGGGCTTAAGACCCAATTATAGAAAATTTAAAGAAAAATGATATTTTTACTTATTGTAAACCTGATAAAACTGTTAAATCAAATTTTTCTGGGTAAAGATCGCGTACCGAAGTTTATTAGTTTGGGTGTTGACAGAATTCCTTATTCCTACGGTATATGGTACATTAGAAGGACAGATCAACCTCTTACACAAAGAATAATTCAGAATTGATAGCTCTTTTGAATTGATAATACCCTCAAAAAGATGAAAACCCTAAACATAAATGTGCTCAACCCTTGCTGACCACATTTATAGCCCTTTCTGAGCACATTTCTGACTACCCGCCTCATAACATTTTTTTGATCAGGCTGTCAGTTTTCAACGAAATTTATTCTTTTATGGCAGAAAAGGGTTATGAGCAGTCCAGCCTGCACTTATCCAACCTTACAGATCCTTCTCTATGTGTTGTTTTGTTTCTGCAAGACTGGGACTCCATTTTCCTCAAACATTACATATATTCTTGTTGGGACCACGGACTAATCCATCCAATTTGGCTTGAGTGCAAAGATCTGAACTGGGAAACTGGCCGTGAGGACTTCCCCCTTGAATAATTTATAAGATATTTTTTTGCGCACACGCGCATATTACAAAGTGAAATTTAAGAATCGTGAAATGAACAGATATCCCTATCAAGGAAAATGAAAATGCCTTACACTCTCCTCCTCAAGGAATTCCGCCTCTCTACCTTGGCGGCCCAACGTGTTACTCTTTGTACCAATTTTGGAAATAATTTGCGTCGTAACCCACGCTTTCAATGTATACTCCCAGCCCCTTATTGCCCCCAAAAGCCTATTTTTCGATCAGGATGTCATAAGTTTGATTTATGACAAAGGTGTGGCCTAGCAATACAGAAAGGTTTTTGAAATATGTAAATATAAAATTTAACTTTGGCTCTGAACAGAAAACTGACGATTTTAAAGTAAGTTACTGTTATTATGGTTTTATTAAACAGTAAGCTGTCATTATATTCTTCCCTAAGATAAATCCCTTGTCACTCTCGCGATCATAAGGAGACACGTGCAACCAATCTCTCACATTATTCCCCAAACTACCTAACTGGGTTCATTTGACTAGCGAATCAAATAATTTTTTTTAACTGAGTTACTAATATAGCATTGTTCGATAAATACTGTTTTTAGGTAATCGAAAATTTTGGTGACAGGCTCACTTCCGAAATTAGGATTTTTGGCTTTTCATTTTTTGATTTTATTTATTGTCTTCTTTATTTTAATATTGTTTTATCTTATTTTTTTCATTTTGATATAATTTTTATTTTGTCTCTGATATTTTTTTAATTTTTCTGGTATTTTTTTTCTGTTTGTTAATTTTTGGTGTTTTCCACATTGCTTGGTTCTTATGTTCTTTAATACTTCGAATTTATGCTTTTATGTTTGCTTTTTCCATGGTTTGATTTCATCCGGTTTTTTTTTGTACACATTTTTTTGAGAAATGTGAAAGCGTTTCTTTTTAACATTCTCTTATAGCGCTGAAGCTCAAAGTATATCCGTTTTGTTTCGTCAAGTATTTTCCTCGGCCCCATAAAACCAAATTCTTATTTTCTTTTTCTTTGTTATGGCAGACCAATGTGGCTTACTAAATTATCATTTTACTTATTATAAAAAGAAAGGAATGCAAATTGCTGGAGATGTAGGAATGAGGGTTTAGAAATGTCCTGGAGCAGCTCCTGAGGGTCAGCCTCTGAGGATCTTCCTGTATATACTCTCTTAAGCTGTCCAATTGTTTAGTATTGTCAGATTAACTTTTGGGTGATAACTTAGACGTCTTGAAGAATATAAGAATTCATGATCAATTTTAAGAGTTATGAAATATAGAAGGAAGCCAGTCTCACACATGGGGTACAAATAAATCCAGAATTAAAAGCCAGGACCATCTTAGGTGAAGATGGAAGAATTCAAAATTCCTAATGAAAGCCCAGATTAGTTTTTTTCACAGATGAGTTTGTTTAAGATGCCTTTTGTCTCTGTTTGTGATTGTTTGCCTCATTTTTGCTCTGTTTGTAAAGTATGCCACTAGGCAGGTGTATTGTCCCCAAGCTTGTGTTTTTATGTATTTCTGGTCAACTAAAATATTTTATGTTCTATTCCAATACTTACACGTCCAATTGTGGTCCTTGAGCCAGCTGTGTTAATTTTACTTCCTAGTTCGACATGGAAAAGTCCATCACGAAATGCAGGAGTGAAAAATTTAATATCTGACTGTGCTGCGAATGTCAACTTCCGACTATCTACGTCTGTAAGGCGATTATCTATTTCAATACGATATTCTTTAACATTGGGGAGAGTTGCTTCTAAAGCTCCTAAAAATAAAATAATGATAATAATAAATCAAAAAATTACGAGGGAAACTTTTTTTTTTGGACTTTGAAAAAGAAATGGCATTATATAGGCCTTTCTGTCAGTAGTATTTATAATGACAGAAATACATTATATACATTTCTTCTGTCATTAGTGTTTTAATAGCTTATGAATTTTTTGAATTGCATTTGGAGGAATTCAAGCAACAGTCTTACATTATTATTGTAAATGTATATTAAGTAATTCCACTGAGACCTAAATCTGTTAATTACCATTTTGGCTATATTTTCTACAGGGAAAGTTTGTGTCATAAATAAAGTTTTAATTAACTTTTTTAGAAGGGGGGAGGAGGGATTTATTCAAAAAATAAAGTTACAGAAAATATGTTATACATATAAAAGGATATCACAATATTTTAACCTAAAACTGTTTGAACAAGACATTTTTCCTGAAATCCATTATGCTCAATTGTTTTTTAGATCTTACTTTTAAAAGTGATTCATATCATTTGGACGATTTGCCAACCAGCTCAATTTTTCTGAATTCATTTCGGGCACAATATTTACTAATTTGGACGGATTATCAACTTTAATATACATTTATTCATTGTACCAAGTAATGTATTTGTTCAACATTTGTCTGTTAAATAAATAAATTAATGCTCCTTTTTGCAATAATAGCGCACAGCTAGTAGCGGACGTTAAACAAGAAAATATAACACGCAATAAAATGGAATAAACATAAAAATAAATAGTCAAAATGAATTTTTTTTTCAAGCAGCGTTTCACGCAGCATTTTCAAGAAGCTCATCTGCGTAGTGCTTCAGAAAGTGAGTGGACAAAAGATACCGTTCTTATACCTTTCGGGTACGAGGACAAAGAAATCGACATATGAAAGTGAGGACTCCTCTATGTGTTCTTTGCGAATCAGGTTGTAGTTCTTGAAAACCTGGTAAAATTTGTATAATTGAAAAAAAAAAATTTGAATAATTGAAATTAGCCGATAGTTGAAATTGAAATAATTAAATAAAATAAATATAATTAAATATTACTGATATGATTAATATGAATATATTATTAATATGATAAGTATGATTAAATAATAAATATGATAAAAAATAATATGAATAATTATAATTGAAATAATTGGAAAATCGAAATAATTAAACAATTGAAAATTATTGAATAACTGAATATAAATTGGTAAAATTTTCCGATGGGCATCAAAGTTCTGGCATTTTTTTTTTTTTACAAAAACACATTGTTAAGAGAATAATATTTATAAATTCATAGGAATTTTAATCATTAAGATTAATTCTCTCATTTTACCGATAGACCAATTAACTCGATATTTACTGTTTTGTTTTAGGCAAATTATTCGTTGAATTTCTTGCCTTTAAGATCAATTCTATCATTTTGCCAATTGACCAGTCCACTCAATATTTACCGTTTCGTTTTAGACAATATGTTTACCAATTTGTTGAAATTTTCGTACATTTAAGATTAACTCTCTCATTTTACCGACTGACAAATTTACACAATACTTACCGTTTCGTTTAAGACTAAAACATTTAGCACTTTGTTGAAATTCTTACCTTTAAGAATAATTCTGTCATTGGACTTTGAATTTGATGATCGGAGTCCAAGGACGACTTTTTTGGCGCCAGGATATTCTAACTCAAATATTCCTGTGTGGTTAGAAAAAAATCCACGACCTAAAGTTCCAGCCAAATGGGCATTATACGTGCTTCCAATAACATTAAGACAGGCTCTGAAATAAAAATAGATATACGATTAAATCATCTGCTTCTCATTTCAGCATTTTTTCAGTGATTAAATACCTTCCAATTAAATTCCTATAAATCCTACTTGAGAGATAGAGAGATAAAGAGGTATAAGACATAAAGAAAAAAAAACTAAATGAACCCAAATGCCAAGTTCAAATTTCAAATATATATATATATATATATATATATATATATATATATATATATATATATATATATATATATATATATATATATATATCTATATATATATATATATATATATATATATAAATAAGCTGTCTGTGTGTGTGTGTGTCGAGTGACGTCATGTTTGTCGACTGACGTCATTATGTATGCGTCATGAAGTTGTTTGTCGACTGACGTCATGTTTGTCAACTGATGAAATTACATACCGGGACACAAATGACGACCGGGACACAGGGAATATAAATGACGACCGGGAACCTCAAAGAGAAATTACCTGGGACACCCGGAAACAAATCACGACCGGGACACAGGGAATATAAATGACGACCGGGACACAGGGATTGTTCGAATAGAAATTACAGACCGGGAAACCGGGACACAAATGACGACCGGGACACCGGGACACTCAAAGAGAAATTACAAAGTGGGACACCGGGATACAAATGACGCCCGGGACACAGGGAATATAAATGACGACCGGGACACAGGGACACATCATTAGAATAATGAGGTATAGATCTGAATTCGGTTTGTTGTTTTCCATGGACAATTATATATATAATTGGACAATAATATATATATATATATATATATATATATATATATATATATATATATATATATATATATATATATATATATATATACATATATAAATATATATAAATAATTTCTGAGACCACACTGGCTAATCGTGACAAAACACAAAATCAAAAAGAAAAAAAGAACGAGGACAATTCACAGCCAGTGAAAAAATTGAAAATTATGCAAATATTTCGGTCAAGCTTGACTGTCCAGTGCAAAATAGACTGATAAAATAAAAAAAACCTGAAAACAAAACACAAAACTAAAATATGATGACCCTTTCTCAGTAGCGGTGAAAGGGTAACTGAATAAAAACCACAAGTGTAAATAACATTTCACAATTTTATCTTACTTACAGCACTCTTTAAGGCTAATCACCTTCCTGGTAGATTATTATCAGATATTTAATTGTATTGTGCAACAAAAATTTGTGGAATTATGTGAAGGCGATCAGAATTAATAATTTTGTCATAAATGGAACTTGAGAAGTTTCTCCCGTGTCTCATTGAGACATGGGAGACGTTTTCGTGTTTTATTTGAACTGCTTCCCTGAAAACTTGCATGAGACCTTTAACGGGGGTAATAATGGAGGTGCTGTCAAATAAGATGACATGGTGCAGACTATCGTATAAATATTGAGCTAAGGCGGAATAAAAAATCTCAGGGCTTTGGCGTAGCCTCATGGCCTTGTCTATTGAAGTTGTTGTCTATTTAGAACCTATTTTACCCTATCTGTTATAACCTTTCCCCTAGTAGCTGTTAGGTTCTTCCAATATAAAAACAGCCACGAGAACAGGGAATTATATAAACACCACTACCCAGAATGGGGCTGGTTTTATCTTTGCCACTATCGAAATAGCTCTTTATTTTATTAGAATGTTTAAAGGTGACATTAAGTTTATGTTTTTAAGGACTCTTTTCAGTTTTTCACTCAATTTTGGAATGTTAGGTAGAACAGTGAAAAGTTTCTTCTCATCCATAAATGGGATGATATCTGTTAGGGTTTGTGGATTTGATGACTTTTTTTCTGACTTTTTGGTCTTTTCTTTACAATGGTTTCACGTAATCTTATGGGGTGTCCATTGCAAAAAAAAGAAAATCATTAATATAGTTCATTCGGAGACAATGTGAGGCTCCGAGCATATTCTTATAAATCTGTCGAACCAAAGATATAACTACTCTTCTTTTTATGAAGGGAGAGTGGTTAGAGGAAAAATGTACATACCTATCATTATTGGTAGGCTTCCTATAAATTGAAAATTCAAGTCTCGGAGACTTATTGAAAATTAATGAATCTAGAAGAGGAAGTTTATGGCTATCTTCTAGTTTTAACCTGAACTAAAGGTTAGAGTCCAAAGTGTTTCGATGAATCAAAAAGGAGTTAAGTGATTCCTCTCCTTTATCCGACACAGAAATAAAATCATCTACAAACCGACCCCAGAACCGGAGTTTCAAAGGAAAATTTTGCAAAGCAGAAGTTTCAATAAATTCCATATAAAACGTTGCATATAAAATCATGGGTTTACCCCATGGGTATACCCATGATTTGGGTAAAGAACTGGTTATTATATCGGAAATATGAGGAGGAACTATTACCAAAACAAACAAGACGCATAGTAGTTTCTATATCCAGCGTTTTGTAGTCCATTGGGTCAATATTTATCTTCTAATTTTCTTTGAAGAGCTAGTTCACTTTTTTGTATCAAAACTGGCCAAAATTGTATCTTTTTTCATATCAAGGTCTTTCAATTTTCCAACAAGGTGAATTGAATTTTTAATGTATGAAGTTTGCGTTTGCATAAGGGGACAAAAGAGGGTTGACAACCATTTTCCCAATCTGGCAGTCAGAGAGCTATAAGAAGCCACAATAGGTCACTGAGGAACTCCATCTTTGTGGATTTTCGGGAGATCATAAAATATAGGAGCGGAATAACCTTTAGGATAAAATATTCTACACATCTGTGGAGTAATAAGCCTTTCAGTTTGCAAAACTCCTAGTTCCTTTCGTACTATACCGGCCAACTTATCGGTAGGGTCTGAATCTAAAGGCTTGTAAGCAAGGGTGTCGGATAAAATATCTATAATTTTTTGATTACATTAAGTTTTACCAAGAAAAACTATTTTATTTCCTTTATCAGCCCTGGTGATAATGATGTGTGGGTCTTTTCTTAAATTCTTGAGAATTTGTGCTTCCAGATTTTTGACCTTGAGGTGTGCGGAGTGAAATCGAGAATATTCTTAACCACCTCTCCTCGAAGTAAATCTGGATTTTCCACAGCACCATTTGAACCAAATATACCCATCTTCACACTGGAGATTATCTCTGAGAAATTTATTTGTGTTTGAGGTAGACAAAATTTAGGTCCCTTAGACAAACCATGGGTTTCAGCTGGTGTAAGAACTTTAGAATATAGGTTCTCAATTGCCAGACCAGGAAAGAATCTAGGTAGAAAACCTCTGGATTTTTAATTCTATTCTAATTTTTCAAACGTTTCTGGTAAATGAGCCCTAACCATACAAAAGTCGTGGTGGAAAGTATTCTGAGCTATTCTAGAAATCTACTAAAAATCTGTCGGTGAAAGGTTGTGCTGTAAAAAATGTCGAGTTTTTCAAATTGTATTACTAAGAAAAAATCGTCATTTTTTTGGTCTTATAAAATGTGGATTAACCGCTGAAAACAAACCCTATCCATAAATTGCCTTTCAGATTGAGTACCTAGATTAAGGCGAAAATGAAGAGTATTTGGAAGAATTCTCTTTACAATGCTGTAAAAATTCTTTTCGATTAATAATGTTGACGTGGTTTTTAGACAAATCAAAATAATTAAGAAAAGACTTGATCAAATGCTCCCCGTAAGCTGGACGTACATAATTTCTGAGACCACACTGGCTAAACATGACAAAACACAAAAATTGAAAAAAAATGAAAAGAAAAGAAAAACTATATATATATATATATATATATATATATATATATATATATATATATATATATATATATATATATATATATATATATATATATATATATATATATATATATATATATATGTTTTTAACTATGTAAAACTTGCGAATATACAACATTCTTCGCTGTCCCAATTAACTACGTAAAACTTGCGAATATACAACATTCTTCGATGTCCCATTGTCTGTGCATATAAATAGATTGTCAGGCTTACCGACTCTTGAACATGCAACAAAAAATTGTCCATGGGAAAAACAATCCGTATTCAGATCTATACCTGATTATTCTAATGATTGCCCTTGAGCTTTGTTGATCGTGATTGCTAATCGAACATTCCCTGTGTCCCCGTCGTCATTTATATATCCCCCTGTGCCCCCGGCACCCCCCTTGTAGTTGTGTCCCTGTGTCCCGGTTGTCATTTATATTCCCAGTATTCCGGTCGTCATTTGCGTCCCAGTGTCCCATTCTGTAATTTCTCTTTGAGCGTCCCGCTCGTCATTTATATTCAATGTGTCCCGGTCGTCATTTATGTCCCGGTCTGTAATTTATCTTTGAGTGTTCCGGTCGTCATTTATATCTCCCGGTTGTTATTTGTGTCCCAGTGTCCCAGTCTGTGGTTTCTCTTTGAGTGTCCCGGTCGTCATTTATATTCCCTGTGTCCTGGTCTATAGTCTTCTTTTTCTCCTTTATTTTTCAATTTTTTTCCTTTTTTTCTTTTTTTTTCTTTTTCAGTTTTAAGTGTTTTTAGTTTGTTTTATTAGTTTTTAGTTTTTTTTTCTTTTTAGTTTTTTTTTTGTATTAATACACCAAACGACGTCATTTGAAAACATGAGTTATATTTTCTGGTTTTTTATAAAAAAAAGCTTAGATTCTGACGTAGTTCCAGTAAGCAAAGTCTTCAATGGCTCTTGGGGTGCAGCCAGTTGAGGAAGTTTAACTTTTTCTGAGGCGCAACACATTCTCATTGTTTCACCATTAAATTTCAAGGCCTTGCAGTAGGGACAAATTTTAGACATAGTCCCGATTTGAACAAGTCTACTATTATCATTGACTGGGCTACACCTGGATGCCATGCGATAATTTTCACGTTGCTCTTGTGATTCCTCGGCACGCTTTCTTTTGGCATTATCTCTGGAAGCCGCAAGCCTGTTTTCACGTTGCTCTTGTGATTCCTCGGCACGCTTTCTGTTCTTACTTTCTTTATCAGCCGCAAGCCTGTTTTCTTGCTGTTGTTGTGATTCCTCGGCACGCTTTCTTTTCTTACTTTCTCTATCAGCAGCAAGTTTTTTGGCATTGACTCTTTGAGCAGCTTCCTCGGCTGTTGCCATTGTAGGTTCTTCAGTCAATTTACAATTAAACATTTTTCCGTCCAAGATCTTTTTACAATTAAAAATTTGTCTTTGAACGAATTTCTTAAATACCTTTAATGACGTCATCGTAAAAACAAACATGACGACAACTAACTTCATGATGACATGACGTCACTCGACAGACACACAGACAACTTATTTATATATATATACTAGCTGTTGGGGTGGCGCTTCGCCCCCCCCCCAAGCCCCCCCGCGCGCGTAAGTCGTTACGCGCCATATTAGTTATGCGCCATTGTAGTTGTGTCCCTGTGTCCCATATGCAAAGCCGTATGTACTAATAATGACGTCATATACAAACGCTCTTTTTACAAACAAACAAACATGCATCCACATAACTCGTTTTTATATAGATAGATACAATACAAATTAACTGCGTAAAACTTGCGAATAAACAACATTCTTCGCTGTCCAATTGTCGCTGCATATAAATACATTGTCAGGTTTACCGACCCTCGAACATGCAACGTACAATTGTCCATGGGAAAAACAATCAGGATTAAGATCTATACAACATTTTTCTAATGATTGACCTTGAGCTTTGTTAATGGTGATTGCAAATACTAATCGAATTGGGAATTGCAATCTTTTAAATTGAAAAAGCAGATCCGTTGGAATCATGGGAATGCGAGGAATAAGAACAGCCTCACCCTCATAAGGCCCTGTCAAGATTGTGGCCTCTATTAGGTTTTCCATTGTTTTTTTTACGGCAAGTCGCGTGCCATTGCAAAGCTTTGGTGGGTTGATATTTCTTAAAAGTATTATTGGTACGCCTATTTTTAGTTGTAGCACGTGTGGTGGAAACCCTGAAGGATCTATGGAATTTAAAAATTCAGATGGATAATTAACCGCTTCATTTGGTTCCAAAACTGTGTCGACTGACTTGTAAAGGACTGCCTGGTCTCGAATCTTGTTCAAAACAATATTGTTGATTTCGTGGACGTCTATATTTTTGGGTGCGAGAATCGCTCTTTCACTTAGCCATTTATTATTTTTATAATTTTTTAGAATATTCGGAAATACTTTTTCAATCAATTCATTTTTGGACGTCACTAAATTACAGAAATCAGCAGGTAGTTGTATACGTCCTGAAATTGAGTCTACTGTTTGACCAGAGTCATCGTTTTGCAATCGGACACGCATATTTGTAGTTAATTTTAATATTTTTACGTGTGCCTATAAATTAGAATTTTTTAGGCAAGCATTCATTTCGTCTGCAGGAGTTAAACTACGTAAAAATTGCGAATATACAACATTCTTGGCTTTCCCATTGTCTCTGCATATACAAAGCCGTATGTACTAATAATGACATCATATGCAAACGCTCTTTTTACAAACAAACAAACATGCATACATACAACTCGTTTTTATATAGATAGATAGATAGATAGATAGATAAAATACAAATTAACTGCGTAAAACTTGCGAATATACAACATTCTTCGCTGTCCAATTGTCGCTGCATATAAATAGATTGTCAGGTTTACCGACCCTCGAACATGCAACGTACAATTGTCAATGGGAAAAACAATCAGTATTAAGATCTATACCACATTTTTATAATGATTGACCTTGAGCTTTGTTAATGGTGATTGCAAATGCTAATCGAATTGGGAATTGCAATCTTTTAAATTGAAAAGGCAGATCCGTTGGAATCTTGGGAATGCGAGGAATAAGAACAGCCTCACCCTCAAAA
Organism: Artemia franciscana; assembly: GCF_032884065.1. NCBI lineage: Eukaryota > Metazoa > Arthropoda > Branchiopoda > Anostraca > Artemiidae > Artemia > Artemia franciscana. Next base: position 43,461,838 of record NC_088875.1, read on the forward strand.
GGCCCTGTCAAGATTGTGGCCTCTATTAGGTTTTCCATTGTTTTTTTTATGGCAGGTCGAGTGCCATAGCAAAGCTTTGGTGGGTTTATATTTCTTAAAAGTATTATTGGTAGGCCTATTTTTAGTTGTAGCACGTGTGGTGGAAACCCTGAGAATAATATCTCGAGGTAAAAACTGATCACCGACCATAACGATGGCCACTTCGTCGATAGTTCGAGCATTGTATCTACGCACATGTTGGCCAGGAGGCGTTTTGTCAGCGGAAATAACAATTTTATGCGTATAAGTAGGCATCAAATCGATGGCTGTTTTAAACAGACGCACTAAATTATTATTTTCGTGGAAAAGATGTTGTAATTGGGAAACGATTGTCCTTTCAATGTTGGGAGAAATTTCGCAACGTGCATTCAATTCAGAATTTCTATCACTGATGAAGTACAATTGTAAAAATTTATGATTCTCGCCTGAGAATGGTAGAAGAGACCCTGCTCTATGATAAATTTGCCCTTTTACTTTGAAAGTAGACATAAATTGATCTGGATTTTCAATTTGGGCTCCAAACGACGTCATTTGGAAACATGAGTTGTATTTTCTGATTCATTTATATTCCTTATGTCCCGGTGTCCCGGTCGTCATTTATATCCCCCTGTTTTATATCCCGCTTATTTTTCAGTTTTTTCCTTTTTTTAGTTTTTTTTTTACTTTTTTAGTTCTTTTAGTTTTTACGTTTTTTAGTTTTTTTAGTTTTTTAGATGAATTTTTTTTTTTAGTTTTTTACCTTTTTTTCTTTTTAGTTTTTATTGGTTTTTACCTTTTTTTAGCTTTTTATCTTTTTTATTTTTTTATTTTTATTTTTAATTTTATTAGTATTCTTTTTCTCTTCTATTTTTCATTTTTCCTTTTTTTTAGTTTTTTTTAGTTTTTAGTTTTTTAAGTTTTTTCCTTTTTTTAGTTTCTTTAGTTTTTTTAGTTTTTCGGCTTTTTTATTTTTTTATTAGTTTTTAGTTTTTTTTGTAGTTTTTGCCTTTTTTTAGTTTTTTCAGTTTTTTTTTTAGTTTTTAGTTTTTTACCTTTTTTAGCCTAACCAGGATTTGAACCTGGGACCTTCATTCTCCGTTCTGACACCCTCTCTCACCGAGTGACTACTCCAGCATGTTCATTTTGGTGTTTTAAATGGTATATTATTAACCAAATTAATGTGTTTTACAATATACTAAGCATCGTCATAACAAAAATGACGGCAACTAATTTCATGACGTCAGCCGAAACATGACGTCACCTGATCCACAGATCCACAGACCCACAGACAGACAGACAACTTATTTATATATATATATATATATATATATATAAAATCAAATCTATTTCCTATACACATTAAAACAATATTCATCAGATCGCCAAAAAACTTTAAAAAATTGTTGAGTACAGTCTTGCAAAGGTTTTAGGCACAAAAAGTTTTTCCTTAAGAAATAATACAACTAATATAGATGTAGGATAAAGGAAGTCTATATTCAGCCCGGGATTAACTAGAGTCAATAGCATGACTTCGATGTTGTTGATGGATTTAGCACATTTTCATGTTTTTTGATTTATGGACTCGATTAAAAATGAAGAAATGAATCGTTGGAGGGAGGGGATATTTTTCAGGGGACAATTTTATGCGGAGGACGACGGAATTTCCGGGGGATAATTTTATTTGTCAGGGGGGGGATTTAAAAAAAACTTTTAAATTTGAAAACACAATCATTAATAGTACGTAGGGAGGAACTGTCGACGGAGGGTGGATTTTCCACAGGGGAAAGTTTTATTTTTTCATATTTTTATTTTTTTTTTGTTTATATCGTAGCAAAACGCAACGGGTTAGCTACTATTGGTGTAAAAAAAAACAAAAAAACAGAGTAATTATCAATACTGATTTACAGTGCTGAATAATAAGAACAATAGTGACTCTAATTATTATAGTGAGTAATAAAAAATAAACACTAAATAACAATTAACAAGCAATAATAAATAATTACGATAATAACAAATGTATATAATAAATAATCAATTATTGTTTTATAATACAAAATGCATAATAAATAATAACTACAAACATGTAAATGCAAGTTTGTATTAAAACATAAAAACATGTTACATGATTGGTAACTATGCTGATTATAAAATAACTCTACTGATGAAGCTTATAAAAGAGATAAATAATAGTTACCTCAGGTCCGTAGCAATTTCTGACGGTGGAATCCTTGCAGAGACTTCAAGTGAGATTTGTTTCGACTTGACGTTGTGAACATTCCATGTAATAGCTGCTGTAACAGACTTAAATGCACCCTCTGTTATTGCTAAAGAAGATGCAGTTATATTGCGATTATATTTTGGGAAAAAACGACAAGTTGAAAAATCTTCTTACTTTTTCCGAGTTTTCCAGATAGTTGTCCTTCAGCTCGTTCTAAAAATTAGGAAGTGAAAGAGTTTTTAGCTGAACTCCAAAAACAATGTTTAAAAAAAGAATTCTAAACGTTTTAAGTTCTTCCTGAGTGCTTTCAAATCCTTTCCACCTTTCTACAAGGTTTACTAAATACTAAATAAAGCTTCCAAACCCTCAACGCAACTTTAGCAAAGATGCAAAATAAGTTCGTCTTTGCTAAGGTAGACAAGGTTATTTTGCAACAACATTCTGGCATAAACTTGACCTGTTTTCGATATACTTTTTCTGCAGCTCGTCCTAAAAATCAAGAAAATGGGAGTTTTAAGGTGTATCTAGACAAAATTAAAAAAATGTAAAGTTTCTCTCAGAAAAGGGGAAAGGTTTGACTTTGTTAAACTTGAAAATTCATGTTATCAAAGATTATGTTATATTATGCTATATTATAATAAAAAAATTATTATAAGTCAATACAACAATATTCCGAATGTTTGACTTGCCCTTCAAATTGTTAATCTTTTTTTTTTCAAATGAGAAACATAAGGATAAGCCTTACGAATTTAGTACAATGAATGAAAGCTCACGAAGATCCAACATGAGGGTCAAGTCAGTGTTACTAGATGCCTAGTATAAGATAGGACTGCTGTTAAAGCAAAAACTTGTTGAAAGCAAAATTATTGGGTCAAAATTGTGGCAAAGTTGTAAGCTGAAAAATAAAACTGAAAAATAACGAATTGGACAATTCAATGCGCAACAACCACGGAAAACCGCCCAAAAGGCACAATGACCGACCGGCAAAATTGGATCCTATGCAGATTTTCTTCTAATCAAATCGTTTCAAAACATCTGCACTTAAAAATAATATAACAAATATAGATTTTCAACAGGAGACTTGACAAAATTGATGTCCGTCAAAGGGTGCCGGAAACCATATATATATATATATATATATATATATATATATATATATATATATATATATATATATATATATATATATATATATATATATATATATAAATATATATATATATATATATATATATATATATATATATATATATATATATATATATATATGTACATATATATATATATATATATATATATATATATATATATATATATATATATATATATATATATATATATATATATATATTTAGTGAAAAAAGAAATCACCAATAAAACAGCACAAACACCTAAAAAAAAAGAAAAAGGAAAAAAAGACAAATCATTCAGAGGTAACAACCCAACACAAGGGCTCATCAAAAGAATAAACACTTGCCTATAGGGCTTCAGCACTTTAAATTCCCTACCCAGGCAAGTGGCGTGCCTACCATCAATTCCCTATGGTATCCCCGTGTTAGGGATCACCCCCAAAATATATGCCTATGAAAAAAAAAAATTTAAAACAGCCAACTAACACCAAAACAAACTTATCATACCTTGGCTCTGGCTCTCGTGTATTTAAGTTACCCATTCACAATCCATATTAAAACTAAACAACTATTCAAAATTTTTTCACTATATCAAAATTTCTCTTGCAATGTGACCTAGATTAAAATCAAGGAAATGAATGCAAAATAAGACCATTTGAAATGACAATATATGCAAAATCCTCCGGAAGTCCACTGTAAAAATTTAGGGACACGCCAAACTCAGTAACAAGGAAAATCAAAATCAACCAAAGATTTCGCTAAGTATTTCAAGATAATTCTTTTGGTATTTATTTAAAAGTTCATTATAATGAAAACTAAATTTTTTAAATTGCCAAGTTAATTTATTTGCAGAAAAACCTCTTAAAATCAATTATTGGCTTAAAATGTTACATCTATTTTAAAATCAATATAATTACTACAAATCCTTGCATATCTAAGTTACTGCGAGTAAAATGCTGAATACGGGATATTTGAGTGTGTATTATTTTCAGGGAACGGGAAATTAATCACTTCAAAATCGAATTCATCCGTTTTATTGTACATTTTAAAACTTAATTTATTATCATCAGAAATACTAATATTCAAATCTAAGAAATGATCTTCCAGACCGGTGCCATGACTAGGCTCAAGAGTAAGCTCCGATGGATATATATTTTTGGAAATATCAGTAAATTCCTTACAATTTAAAACCAAAATATCATCTAAATATCTTTTATTATTTGACAAAACATGTTTTAAATTATTTGGATTATTCTTATCCATCATATTTTTACATTCGAGTTGACGTAAAAACAAGTCAGCTACAAATGGCCTGGCATTCCCCCCCCCCCATGGGAATTCCCACGATTTGCTTGTACAAATTACCATTAAATCTTATATAAGTATTATATAAAACAAATTCTAATAATGAAGCATGCTCTGACTTTTGAAAATCACTTTTAAAATTCTAAAATAAAAAGTTACAAGCATTTCAGACTTACAAATGGGCAGGCAGATCATGTAGGACATTTCAAATGACTTTAATTCACAACAGGATTAATAAATTAGTAAAAACAAAAACGCCCAGACTAATAAAGAATAAAACAATTGTCAAATGCTTAAGAAAACAAATAAAATTACCTGTGGAAAAGTTGAAAAAAAATCTTTTCTGAAAAAATAAATTACGAATTTTTTTCAAATTAAGAAACGTACTGCAACCACTATTTTGTATTTCTTAGAAGTAAAATTCGTTGTAATAATCTGCTAACGCTAGTCTTGATGATCATCATATGCCAAAGAAAAAAAAACCGATAATATAAAGAGTAAAAGTGAAAAATATTTGATATTTAGTCCTTCCACTATCATCTAAAAGAAAATCCATTCAAAAGACTTTCTTTGCATATCTCTGCTTTTCTACGTCTTTTCCTAATTTGTTCGCTAAAATCCATTTATAGAGAAGTAAAAAGCTCCCCTTTCCGACTCTTTTCAGGAGACACATTTCTAAGCTGGAATTTAAATAAACAAATTCATTTACAATGACGCCAAAGAAAACAACCATATTTACAATTCAGATTAGAAAACGGCAACCTCTACTTACCACAGGAAAAAATATTTTAACATAAAGGAAACAAGGGAGCTATTAATTAATCGGACACAAAATATGAAACGAGAGGAAAGCCAAATAAAGAAAATGCAGGGAAGGGGAAAAATATTTTTTTGAAATGAGCATACAATACAAAAATGTTTTGACAGTTCTAGAGAGATTAAAAAAAAAATGAGAATACTGATAAAACCTATTCCAAAACCTATGGGATGGTGGGGGGGGGGGAGAATTGTCCAATTTATGTCCTGCTAAATGATTGGACACTTACAGATATATATTTGACAAGTCGCAAGTTCAGCGTGATCAAACACGAATTCATTATCTAGCAACATTATCATTTCGGGGGTATTCGGTTTGAACCCCCCTCCCCCCACTGTAATTTTCGTTGGTATCGTACAAAAATAACACAAATTAATATAAACAAAATTTTGTAAACGGCAACCTTGATTATCACTAATCTATTTCAGTCAGTGGGTCATATGTTCCGGAACGTGTAATTGGGGAACAGGGACCATAAAAGGGTCACGAGACAGTTATTTTGTCATTTTAGTTTCCAACTTTGTTAAGTGAATAGCGATTCGAAAAATGAAAAGGAAATGTGATATAACATCATTGGTTGCACCCAAGCGAAAAAGGCTAGTTATTTCTGATAGTGACGTTGGCAGGTCGTCTGTGGATTGTTCATCTGCCCCTGCGGGGTTAAAAAACACAGAAATGGTTGCTGATGCTCAGGTAGGACTTGAGGATGCTAAACTTGGTTCACAGTCCAGATGTATTTGCGTCCACTATACCTCTGCTGGAAATCATTACGAGGAGTTTCTTGGTTTTATCCCAGTCACGTCGGTTAAATAAATTCCCATGAAACATGTAATGAGCACTCCCAGAAATGGTGTGCCTGCTACGGCGTCCCCAGTTTCAAGCGACGCAATCCCACTCCTTGGAGTAGCATCGAGATCGGCAAGTGTGCAAGCTATTCCCTGTGAAATGAATCTACATAAGGATGAAGTCCGAGTTTATAGCTGGAATGTGAAGTCGGCGAAGCGAGAATCAACAAAGCTAGTGAAGGCTATGGAAAAGATTCGTTACCAAGCAGACCTACTTTGTCTATAGGAGACAAGACCAAACAGAGTGTCTGATGAAACCATACCTGTCCGTGAATCTGACAACTTGTGCTTATTCCTCAACTCTGGTGCGCATGATAGATCCAGTGACCATGGAGTCAACCTTATGATAGGCCGCGTTGCGCAAAAAGCTCTTCTTGCATGGGGTCCAGTGAGCCCAAGAACAGCCAAACTACGACTTAAAGGAAGATTATCCAACATCTCTATCATTGCTGTCGAAGGACCAACTAGAGTGGCAACGGATGCTGATAAGGACTCCTTCTACACTGATCTCGATATTACAATGCAGAAATGCCCCAAACAAGACATCCTAATTTTAGAGGGTGATTGAAAGACCCGTTTTGGCCCAAGAGACTCCAATGTTCGCGATATTGTTGGTCCATTCACATATGACCAGCGGTGCTCCCATGGGGGTAGACTACTCCAGTTAGCAAGATATCATATCCTTACCATCACCAGCACCATTTTCCAACACAAATCCTCTCATAGGAAAACTTGGTGCTCAAACAATGGCTCAAGAGCCGATAAAATTGACCATATACTGATCCGTCAGTGTTGGAACTCCTCAGTCATCAATTCATGAGCTTACAGAGGGGCGTGAACAAGGTCAAAATTTGGAAGCGATCATTCACTTGTAGGTGCAAAAATAATCCAGAAGATGAGCGATAGCAAGAAACAAGCCCCAAAATAGAAGTTAAACGTGAAGAAACTGATATCTCCACAGTGAAAAAACGTTATTTCTTGAAGTTGGAGAACCAGTTTACAAGCCTTACAGACGGTGATGATGACCCTACCACCCGATGGAAACAATTCCAGAACACCACTGAAAAGGTGGCCTCTGAAGTTATCAGCTATGCTCATGTAAGGACGAGAAAAATTTTGTCTCTGAGAAAACTGTAGATCTAATTGAGGCCAGGCGACAGGCATTTAACACATCAATCGCTGTAAAAAAAGTCATAACATAAACAGGTTAAAAGGAGCTTACGTCAAGACCACCAACAATTTTGGGATGAGGTTGCCTTAGAGATGGAAAAAGTTAGCTAGAAAAAATGAAAAGAGAAGGTTTCATTTCTATACAGCCTTCTTGAGGAAGCAAGGGCTGAGTCAACACAGAAAAACTAGTACAGATTTCTAAGAGGGAGAGAATGCAAGACCAGATCTTTACTCTTTGCCTTATTCTCCAACAGTGCGAACGCTGTAACCTCCCCATAATTAACATGTTCCTTAGTTTTGTGGCTGTTTTCGACACTGGTTGAATTCATGAAGCTACTGAAGTACTAGTACGAGCATTGCAAATCGACTGTAACAGTCCTGGGTGAAGAAACTGAGCCCTTCAATTTGAAAAGCGGTGTAAAACAGGGATTAATATTGTCCCATGTTTTTTTTAACTACAAGATAGACTGGATTCTAGAAGGAGCACTCTCAAGTTTTGATGGTGTTTTTATCGGATTGGGCAGTAAAGTGTTTGACCTGGACACCGCGAATGATATCAACGCTCTTACTGCTGAGCTAGCAGCTACCCAAGCAATGTTAAATGAAATAGCACATTTCTCTCCGCTACTGGGTATGAAAATCAACACGGCCAAAACTGAAGTCATGGACCTAAATATACAGTCTGATTATCAACTTGTTCTTTACGGATAAGAATTGAGAAAAGTCGATAGCTCTACCTATCTTGGCTCAATAATAGACCCTGGTGGAAGCTGTGACCTTGACGTATAGAACAGAATCAACAAAGCGAAAGCCATTTTCTCACGAATTCGCCATCATTTGTGGAAACGGTGGGAGATAAGCGTGAAGACAAACATTTCTGTCTATGTAGCGGCTGTCCGATTTGTTCTTTTCTATGCAGTCGAAACTTTTCCACTGAAAGCGCCACACCTCCATGATTTGAGAGTCTTTGATGACTATTATCTACAAAAAAACCTGAGGAATTGATACTCCAACATAATCTTAAATCTTGAATTGCGCAAACGCTGCATAACATCGAGCTCGTAGCCAGCAGTGTCAAAGATAAAAGATTGCGTTTGCCTGGCCATGTCCTTAGAAGACCCAATGACCGTATCATATGGCAAGTGCTTCAAGCTGCCCTATTGCTAAATTGGCGTAGGTGACTTGACAGACAATTGAAGAATCGGTGGGAAACTGTCAAAAACGACCTTGACTCCATTGGCCGATTTCATAGGCTTGGCAGAAAGCGAGAGAGCTGCTGGCTCTAGTTTACTGAAAAGCTAGCAGAAGATTGTGACTGATGGGATTCAACCATGCGTAGTCTTCTAGTTGCCGGGTGAGGTGTCCGTGTCTGGTCCCGCAACAAGTACAAGTAAGCACAATTATCTATCTTGACAAGGTCTCACTTTGGCAATTCTGAATAATTGCAAAAGCCTTAGGATTGACCTAAACAAGATAGTTGGCCAGGGGTATGATAGCGTGGCAACAATAAGCGGATATCTAAAGGGCGTTCAGGCTGTTAAACGACATCGATATTCAAGGCACTCTACGTCCACTGTAGCACACATAGTCTCAACCTTGTCATTTGATCTGTTAGTTATATTCCAGCTTCTAATCATTTCTTTGGAACCTTATTGTGTGATTTCTAAAGTTCTTTGCCTCTCAAAGCAGAAAATCTGAAAATAAAGATCAATGAACTCTTTCCAGATTTGAGAAAACAGAACCTGACTGGACTCAGCTAACGAGATGGATCAAGTGCCATAATTCAGTTATACGTTTTTCTCATCTCTACCAGCCAATTCTGTGGTTTTTTATAGCTCTTGAGAAGACCAGAAATGGAAAAACGTCTGCAAAAGCGTGGCAAATGCCAAAATTCATGAACTAATCAAAGTTCATTATGTGTCTCCATGTCGCAAAGGAACTATTCTGCTTGACACTGCCTTTGTGCAAGACTCTTCAGTCGGGTGATTGCATCATGGCTACCATTAGAAGACACGTAAAAACTGTTCTTTCTAGAGAATGGGCGATGTAATAAGATTCTGTCGCAATCTTCCCTTCTTACTTCGACAAAAAGCGGTATTTTGCAACTACTTCAGGACTTGAGATAACTCACCCAAGAACAAGTGGTGGAGGGAAATCTCATCTTGACAATGTGATCTTCTCACTCAATATAATATATAATATAATATAATATAATATAATTTTAGAATATAATTTATATAATATAATTTATAGAACCTCACTGTTTATTTCTTTTCTGGACCACTTCATATTGGAGCTAAAACAACACTTTGAACTCTACCAAACTCAGGTGTCTTATCTCAGCATCCTTGTCGCTTCAAAGATTGTATCAGTTGATCCTTAAACCGTGAACCTGGAGTCTGCTTGAGTCATCAAGCGATATTCTTCCCGAGCCTATTTCTTGAAGTAGGAGGTTGAGTTTTGGAACAGCAAATGTAAAAATTTCTTATCACAGAAAGACATTCTTGTGCGTTATCTTCTCCTCACGAATGCAACTCCACTTTTTTTCTAAATATTTCTCTGCTATTAACTGTTCTTGCATTATTGCTTATCATTACTCCTAATCTGAAAATAAGCTTTTCTACACTTAGAAAGTTAAAAACTGGGCTAAGAAATTCAACAGGACAAGATAGGATGAGTGGTTTAACACTGCTAGCCTTCCTTTGAGACATTGCTGTCTGCCACCAAAAATTCATAAACGTCATTTTTTGCAACGAAGAAAAATCGTCGTTTAGATTTCGTTTTGTAGGTACTTACTTTAGTTGACAAAAACTCTTGGTTGGCTCTGTAAATATATTATGTACATATGTACTTAAATACTTGGTTTGCTAATGCGAAACCATCTAAAAAAAAACACTAAGAGATACACAATTATGCCTAGTGGACAAGTCCTCGTTCGCAAAGGGCGGACTGACGGTCTTAACGGTTTACCATTAGGCTAAGTCCACGGGAAGTTTTTTCCCCTCCTCCCATAAAAAAAAAACAAACAAAAAAAACTTATCTTATTTCTCGTACATATTGCTTGATTACTAGAAAAGAAAGCATAAGAAAGGAAAGCATCCAAGAAAAGGAAAAAATTATTATCAGTTCGTCACCAGTAAGTAAGTAAGTATGACGGCACTAGACATTTAAATCCAATTAAGCGGTACTTATCTCCGCTTGAAAGACTTTTAGCTAGTATGTGTTGATAGATTAAGGGACAGCCATTCTGTAATTTCGTACACCCCTCTTGCATACATTCCTCAGATTTTTCAAGGTACCCATTTAGAGTTGGGTGGACTCTGGCTGAGCTTAAAGAGTCCCGTCACTGACACCGTCCCAAATTAAATGACTGACCAAGCCAGGAATCGAACCAGTGACCCTCGGACAAAGAATTCCCAGATCGCCAACCACTTAGCTAGGACGGCTCATGAGAACAGTGTTCGTCACAGTGTATAGTGACTTTCGAGACATCTTATGCATTAAACACAAGAAAAGAAATATATATTACCAAATATGTTTGTTTTAAAGGCTAGTTGGAGCTCCTCAGCTGTTGGATTAAAGTGACCATCCAACAGGAATTTGACCTCACCGTCTCCTTCGAATTTGCTTTTAATAATGAAAGTGTATTTATCCGTCAATTGAAAGTAGGTGTTCAACCTGCAAAAAAGGAAAATTCAAAAAATATTTGCATAAATTTGCTATTTTAAGGTTAAAATATAACAACAAAAGTCTTTTTAGTACACTGACTATATCAAAAATTAGTCGAACTCAGCAATGTTATGCAAAAGTAGTTTTAGGAGAGTGAAACGAAATTTTAGGGGTACAAAATTTCATATAATTAATCTAACGGTTATAATCATTTTGTAATTTTAAAATTTTATTGCTATTAAAATAAAGTAGAGGGCGCAGTTAATAAATGAAAATAAATAATATACTATTGATCAATTCATAAAATAAAAGCACATAAAAAATAATTAAATGATAATAATTAAAAAATCAAATTAAAATTATTAATAATAATCCAATAATAAGTTATTAATTATTTAATGAATTGAAAATAATTTTGTTAAAAATTAAAATTTTGTTTAATTTTGACCTGAAAATTGCATGGGAGACTGGGGGAGGGTACTAATTAAGATTTTACCCCAGGGAAAAGAGGGTCAGAAGTGCCACTGATGATATGACTAACTAGCAAATTAGGTCTTGACAACAAGAGCAAAACCAAAAAAAAATAGCGAATAAAAAGAAATCATAAAGGGCACCAAAGAGCTGTATAGTTAAAATGCAGAACACATTAGATAATTATAAGTGTTTATTGGCAAAGAACAATCCTAGCTCATTATTACAATTCTTTTCTTTTATTCTATAGCTGTTATTTTTATAAAATATAATATTTACGAAGCCAATTTTTTTTATTTATCTTACGGTTAGAAAACTTGAATGTTCTGAGACAATTAATTAAAAAAAAAAGTTTTTTAACAAGTTGTGGGGTCGCAGGGGCCTGTCTTTGGACCAACCTTATTCCTTCTATTTATTAAATAAAAAAACAAGTTTTTTAACTGAAAGTAAGGAGCAATATTAAAACTTAAAACGAACAGTAATTGCTCCGTATATAAAAGGGGCTGTTTCCTCCTCAGTGCCCAGCTCTTTACGCTAAAGTTTGACTCTTTCTCTAAACTCTACTTTTTAAAACGGTAAAAAAATTTACTGTACTCCCCCCAATGTCCCAGGATCTGGTCAGAATTTAAAATTAGAGCTTTAAACCACAAGATCCATCTAAATATCAAATTTTATTAAGATCTGGTCACCCTTTCGTAAGTTACAAATACCTCAATTTTCAAAATTACCCCCCCCCCCCCGAACTCCACCAAAGAGAGCAGATCCGGTCCGGTTATATCAGTCACGTATCTTAGACAGGTTTTTATTCTTACCATCCAGTTTCATCCTGATCTCTCCGCTTTAAGTATTTCCTAAGATTTTCGGCCGCCCCCCCCCCAATGAAGCTGGATCCGGATGAGATATAAAATAAGAGATCTGAGTTACGAAGTCCTTGTTAATATGAAGTTTCATGAAGATCCGATCACTCCTTCGTAAGTTAAAAATACGAAATTTTTTCTAATTTTTCAGAATTAACCCCCCCCCCAATAGAACAGATCTGTTCCAATTATGTAAATCACGCATCTAAGACTTCTGCTTATTTTTTCCACCAAGTTTTATCCCGATCCATCCATTCTAAGCGTTTTCCATGATTTTAGGTTCCCCCGCCCCAAACTCCCCCAATGTCACCAGATCTGGTCGGGATTTAAAACAAGAGCTTTGAGACATGCCACCCTTCTAAATATTAAATTTCATTGAGATCCGATCACCCGTTCGAAAGTTAAAAATACCTCATTTTTTCTAATTTTTCAGAATTACCCCCCCCCCCCCAACTACCCCAAAGTGAGCGGATCTGTTCCAGTTATGTCAATCATGTATCTAGGACTTGTGCTTTTTCCCACCAATTTTCATTCCGATCCCTCCACTCTAAGTGTTTTCCAAGATTTTAGGTTTCCCCCTCCCAACTTCCCCCCCAATGTCACCAGATTCGTTTGGGATTTGAAACAAGAGTTTTGAGACACGAAATACTTCTAAATATCAAATTTCATTGAGATCCGATAACCCGTTCGTAAATTAAAAATACCTCATTTTTTCTATTTTTTTTTAATTACTCCCCCCTCAACTACCCCAAAAATAAAGCAGATCCGTTCCGGTTATGTCAGTCATATATCTATGACTTGTGCTTATTTTTCCCACCAAGTTAAATCCCGATCCCTCCAATCTAAATGTTTTCGAAGATTTTAGGTTTCCCCCTCCCAACGCCCCTCCCCAATGCCACCAGATCCGGTCGGGACTTAAAATAAAAGCTCTGAGAAACGATATCCTTCCGAACACCAAATTTCATTATGATCTGATCAACCGTTCGTCAGTTAAAAATACTTCTATTTTTCTATTTTTTTCGAATTAGTGGCCACTCCCACCAGATGGTCAAATCGGGAAAACAACTATTTCTATTTTAATCTGGTCTGGTCCCTGATACGCCTGCCAAATTTTATCGTCCTAGCTTACCTGGAAGTGCCTAAAGTAGCAAAACTGGGACCGACAGACAGACAGACCGACAGACCGACAGAATTTGCGATTGCTTTATGTCACTTGGTTAATATTAAGTGCCATAAAAATGCTAAGAAATCCTGCGACCCCTTCCTGGAAATTATCTTCCCGCATGACAAATTTCTCCATGGAAAGATCCCCCCACATAAACCCCTCCCCTTCTTCCCTCCCCCAACCAAAAAAAATCCCCCTGAAAGCGTCTGTACACTTCCCAATAACCATTACTACGTGTAAACACTGGTCAAAGTTAGTAATTTACAGCCCCTCCCACGGGGACTGCGGAGGAGTAAGTCATCCCCAAAGACATAGTTAATAGGTTTTTCGACTATGTTGAATAAAATGGCTATCTCAGAATTTTGATACGGTGACTTTTGGAAAAAAATGAGCGTGGGAGGGGGCCTAGGTGCCCTCCAATTTTTTGGTCACTTAAGATGGGCACTAAAACTTTTCATTTCCGTCATTCCCTCACACAACATTCTAGGACCATTTGGTTGATACGATGACCCCTGGAAAAAAAAATAATAATAAACACGCATCCATGATCTGTCTTGTGGCAAAAAATGCAAAATTCCACATTTTTGTAGATAGATGCTTGAAACTTCTACTGTAGGGTTTCCTGATACAATGAATCTGACGGTGTGATTTTCGTTAAGATGCAATGACTTTTAAGGGGTGTTTCCCCCTATTTTCTAAAATAAGGCAAATTTTCTCAGGCCCGTAATTTTTTATGGGTAAGTTTGAACTTAACGAAACTTATATATTTAAATTCAACATCAAAATGAGATTCTTTTGATGTAACTATTGTTATAAAAATTCCGTTTTTTAGAGTTTCTGTTAATATTGAGCCGGGTCGCTCCTTACTACAGTTCGTTACCACGAACTGTTTGATAAATGATTTGCCCGAGATATTACCGTTTTGTAAAATTGTAATGTTTTGCAGATGATGTTGTTATTTTTGCATCCCATGCTGATTTATCCATACTTTTTCGTAATCTTAATAACACACTTTTATCTGCAGGGGATTGGTACGCCAAAAATTTCCTTTCGTTAAATGAGAAGAAATGTAAATATATGCTGTTTTCTCGATCTGGTTCTCAGAAAACAGAACAGGTTTCTCTCTATCTAAATGATAGGTTCATAAAACGTGTTGATCAATTTAAATATCTTGGAATTATTTTGGATGAAAATCTGTCTTTCCACGAACATGTGAAAACAATCTTGCAAAATATTGGCATTCTTTCTCGTTTACGCCATTTTTCTTCCCTATTAATGAACATCAGTTTATTGCCATTTCTAATATTTGCCACAATTATGTTTTTGGACAATTTTCACTAAATTTCCATAGATTATTCCCGACAAATTCTCAATTCCACAATTACCCAACATCTCATAGTTCTGATTTCTCTTTTGAAATTAGGCTAACGGTGTAAGCGGCATTTAGTTTGCGTCACACTGGTCCGAAAATTTGGAATTTACTCCCAATAGCTGTGGGAAATTGTAGTGATAGAAACCAATTTCTGAAGTTATTAAGGAATCATGTTGCTGGTCTTCCGTAATATTTTCCGTTGTGAGTGTTGAAGTTTGATTTCCTTAAGAAGTGCACATTAGTTTAAGCTGAAGTAATGACGGTTTATTATTTTGTTTTGTTTGCGTTTTTTTTTGGTGATATACCACGCGCTTAAGTGTGCCATTAGGCATTTATGCTGTTTGTTTATATGGTTTAATTTTTGTTGTAAATAAACGTGTAACTATCTAAAAAAAAAGTTTTGCATATTACTAACACTAACACAAGACAGACTAAAACAAAAGCAAAATCGTTCAACAGGAAAAGGTTCTATGACATTAAAATAAATAATATGTTCCGAGTGTTGACTACCAAAGAACATTGTTACTGAAAAGTTTGTGATTCTCAATTAAACTTGATTTTAATTTTTAATGCGATCGAACATGATTTGATGAAACATGATTGACCACGCTCTTTATCCCGTCTTGGGAGTCTCTTCCGAAAAATTATAGGCAGTGCAATAGCGCTGCTTAAGTAAAAAGCGATGAAAACCAAATACCATTTAAATTTTTTCACAATTTAACTTTAGTAAATCAAAATTATTACAACTTTAAGGAATAAATATTTTAGTAAATGCATATTAAAATCACAATCCATGTCCGTTTGTTGTTGTTTGTTTAATAAATTGCAAATTATGTTTTGGTTTTAAGGAGGAATGGAGTTGCCAGCCCTACCAATGTCGATTTCTGCCTGTTTTGACTTTGAGTCAGTTATTTATTGCAGTTTATGTTAGTTTTAAGTTTATTTTATTTATTCATGGTGATTTGTGATATTTTTACGCTTTGAAGATTATTTGACTTTGGTATATATTAAATTGACGATTCACATTCATAGGTTTGTTTTTCTTTCTTCAGTAAAACACAAATTATGTTCTGGTCTTAAGAAGGCATATGGCTTATTAGCCCTGTTAATGTTAATTGTTGTTCGTTTTGAGTTTGAATCGATTATTTATTGTAATTTCTGTTTGTTTTCAGTGAAAGTGAAAGACTTTTTTCTGGAAGACTTATTTTGTGGAAAGTTTTTTAAATTAATACACAAAAGAAGAAGTCTTTGATTTTCCTTAGTTGGAACCTTTTAAGAGCAAACCACCTTTTACATCCTTTGCTCTTTATTATGATTTGTTTTCTTCTCTTTTTGTCTCATACTAGGGTATTGGCTGCTCGGTTAATGAAAATGTTAATTTTTTGTCATTTCTTCATTTATGCTCCGTCCTTTTTATGTGTAGATGGTTTTCAAATAAATTAAACAAAACAAAAAATTGGAAAACCCCAAGAATTCCGTAATGTAATGTTATGTGTGCCAGGGAAAGTGGCCACAGCTGCTGGCCGTAGGGAGCAAAGCAAGCAGAGGAAGGTGATGTCAGGTTATATTTGAGAGGTCCAAATGCTCAAGGCTGCCAATGGCGAAGACCAACGGCCAGAATGAGCAGAGTGACACGAGAAAAAGCAAAAGAAGTGATTTCTACAATAGCTATTCAACACGTAATCGATGACAAGAACATGTCTTTCTTTTGCAATTATGTGTTGATGAACTTGAAATCAAAGCTTGACCTTTGACTGAAAAAAAAGGCATTAGTCATACATGGGCTAACACATAATTTTCTCAGGATTTCAAAAAGAGAAGGTTCGACCTCTAGTTAAGAGGTTTCCCAACCCTCAAGTTTTGGAACATTTCTGATTCCAATGCTAAAGTTTTCATTCGAATTCACCAGTATTTTCATGGTTAACAAAAAATGATAACCCAGAAACGCTAATATGAAACCAATTCCAAAAAATGCATTTTAGTGAAAAGCAGCATTTTACTTTAGTGCTGTCAAGATGAATTTATACAAATAACCACGTAGAGAAATGCATAGCATTTAGACTAACCCACTAAATAGATATGGACTATGCCACAGTGCCCCGTTAGCACTTCTTGAAAAAATATTTGGAAATTCAATGTACTTAATTACATATATTTTTGTCTGTTAATTACGTATAATTAATTTACATAATATGAATAACGTATATAATTAAGATTACGTATATTAATTTCCGTATATTTTACTACAAATGTTTGAGAGGTAAAAGATAAATAAAATACTATTAATTACTAACCAGATATATTTGCTGTTTTTTTAATAAATTTTCAGTAAAGTACAAGTATAAATATTACTGTTAAGCAGAGGTGGGTGCTACATGAACGGTCGGTGGGCAGACTCCCAAATTTAGGGTTATATCGGCTCTTTCAAGCCTTAAAACTACTTTCTTTAAAAATACTTGACAAAAGCTTTTATTTCAATTTGTGTCTATTTTAATTACTCATAATAATTCTAATTCATAATTAATACATAATTTTAATGCATTCGATAATAATAACCTTAACAAAGATATCCTACGCCTCATTACCATGGGTTGTTTGATGCCACGGCTGAAAACTGAAGCACAAAACCACCTGAAACTGACACAGCTGTACACGCTCCTCCTCCATCCCAATTTATTCAAAGCATCCTTCTTTACGCCCTTCCCAAGAAGTTCCAATTTCCTTTAAGTCCTTTCTTATGACTTCTCACCTCATTTGGGGACAACCTGCTTTACATTTGGCCTGAAAGGTTACATTCCGGCCATATGGATGGCCGAAAAAGATGATCTTTGGCAATGTATTATCCAACGTTGGACAAATTGGAAATAAGGCTGTTCTAAAATAAAATTTCTCATCCTCCCCCTTTTTGCGAAGAATTCGATTATAGAAATCACATGCAAGCACTTACTTGTAAGTTTTAGAGGCATAATTCGGCTGAACATAAGCATCAATTTCAAATTTCAGATGATCTCTTCTATGGTCATAGGTGAACAAGGATATTAAATCGTATTTAGGTCCGGGCTTTAATTCTAACGACGAAACTGATTTATAGATATGTTCGCTGACTTGTTGTACATTGTCATAGATTTTAATTCGACGACCAGGATATTCAACTGAAAAAAAAAAGTCCAGGCTTATAACAAAAATCAGAAACGCTACTAACAAATGTGTAATATTTTGAATCAAAATTTTGTTTTAATTTGCATTAGTTAGTATGTAATCAAATGCAGTAAAATCCAAACGGAAGCATGAGAAAACTTTGCCAAAAGTAGTCAACCCTGTATATGCACAGGAATATCGGGGAAGTTCCCTCGATTTCATTTCAGATTGGGAGAATTCCCTCAAAATGAAGGGATGGTATTTGTCTTGACGTCATTTGGCGTAAGTGTCAGACAAACCTCCCTAGAAGCTATATTAGAAGTGGCAACTCAGTTGTAAAAGCGTAATTAAGGCTTACACTATCTTCCTCACCTTATTCTCATCAGATGAACAAATAAATAATTCCAAACAAGATCAGCTCCTTCCCTATTCATAGGAATATCAACTTTAACTTATTTTGTAAGGGAATAGTCCCTCGCAATGAAGGGAAGATTGGCGTTGCATTGCGAATAAAACTGGTGTAGAGATTGTGGTTCAAGATGGTAGCAGTATCAACAAGGCGGGTACCATGTTCCTCGTCTTATTCCAAATGTATTGTCTATGAGAATGCCATGCATAACAAACCCAATTATTTAAACAGTACAATGCAGACAGATGAATTTTGGAGGAAGTCACTTCAAAACAAAGGCACTGATGAGTGTCTTGAAGTTAGCAATACAATACTGGTAAAGCTTTGTTTTAGGGTTGGTGGCCAAAAAGTAACAATGTTAGCAAAACTGAAGTCATCCTTTTAGCCTCATTCTCAGTATAGATTGAAAATAGCACCATTCATGGATAGCTCCTTTACTATACGAAGGAAGCTACACATAGTTTTTTTTAACAGGTAAAGTCCCTTACAATGAAGGCAATGGTAAGTGTCTTGAGGTTGGCTTTTCAGTGACGATAATACCTCGTTTCAGAGGTTGTAACTAAAAAATCAAAGCCTCAGTATTGCAAAAGCATCCTCACTCTCAGTATATGGTTGCAAGAATGATGCTGTGTATTACTATCGCAGTCCCCAAAAGCCAAGTAAATATTAAGTTTTTGACCTGCAGTAAGCCTACTTATAAAGCTTTGTTTTTGAGGGTCCATTATCCAATGGGTCAACTTTTTTCGTAAAAAAGACAACTACCTTGAATCTGGCACCGTGTATCATATGTCATCATCTTCCTTTGTTTGTGTGTTGTCTGTGTGTGTGTGTCTAGTTCTGTCGGGTGACGTCATGTTTGTGTGTTGACTCACGTCATGAAGTGAGTTGTCGTCATGTTTGTTATGATGATGACGTCATTAAAGGTATTTAAGACATTCGTTCACGGAAAAATGTTTAATTGTAAAATGACTGAAGAACCTACAATGGCAACAACCGAGGAAGCTGCTCAAAGAGTCTATGCCAAAAAACTTGCTGCTGATAGAGAAAGTAAGAAAAGAAAGCGTGCCGAAGAATCACAAGTACAGCAAAAAAACAAGCTTGTGGCTGATAGAGAAAGTAAGAAAAGAAAGTGTGCCGAGGAATCACAAGAACAGCAAGAAAACAGGCTTGCGGCTAAAGAACGCAAAACCGCGCAGTTAGATGAAAATCCACCTGGAAAGCGAGAGTCAAAACATATCAAAACTGAAAATGATAGCGATGATGATTAGGTTTGGGATTTTGACTTGAATAAGGTCATCAATGCCTACCAGATTTAAGTTAAAAAAAACAAAGGTTCGGCGATATGTACTTCATAGTGACGCTGAAAAATAAAGAAGAGAAAGAAAACTGAAAAAAGAAAAATGTAAAAAACTAAAAACAACTAAAAAAAAAAAAAACTCAGAGAAATTACAGACCGGGACACAAGATATATAAATATATAACTTATTTATATATATATATATATATATATATATATATATATATATATATATATATATATATATATATATATATATATATATATATAAGTTATATATTTATATATCTTGTGTCCCGGTCTGTAATTTCTCTGAGTTTTTTTTCTTTTTAGTTGTTTTTAGTTTTTTACATTTTTTCTTTTTTCAGTTTTACATATTATAACCAAAATTAATACAAAAAATTATACCTAGTATTAATACCATGATATTAATACCTAGCATATTACTATCAAATATTTTTTGTGAATTTTTCTTTTATTTCTTTTATTATTTATGCTTAATATAGGACAAGCATAAAAGATAAAAACAAGGTTCTTTTTTAACTTTTTCTACTTTCGCTGTTTTCATCACTTGAAGAAAATGTGATTTTTGGTAAACGGATCTTATTGTACAACAGGTGAATGAAATAGTACACACCAAGATTTGAGTAGAGTAATATATAACTAAGTTCTTTCTTAAGCAAAATCAGTGCTACCCAAGGAAAAAAGTTGTTTTCCTTTCTGATAAAGCCCAGGAACTGTAAATTTCTTGTGCAAGGTTTTTGGTCATGGCAATTTCAAAAGTGAATTTTTTGTTTTGATCCAAAAACCATTCTTCTAGGGGTTCGGGCTCTTTTTTGAAGTTCTTTTATATTTGTTTTCAAAATAACATTTTAAGACTAAGACTTTTAGACTAATTTAGACAATTATACTCTTCTTGAATCAGCTAGAAATACCAATTTTTCTCACTTTTCAGCTTTTTTTTAAAGACTTTAAATTTTTGGTTACAATGAGCCGTCTTTTGTCCTTTACTAGGGTTACCAACAATGACTGCCTTAATTTTGGCATCATATAAAGTCCTTATATCTTGCTTAATGTTAGCAATCAGAACAGTATTGAGAATGTTCTTTCCACCAAACTCCATTTTAAACCTGCTATCTAGTTTCTGTGGATAGTAGTTAAGGGACTGATCAATTTTGAATTCAAAATCTCTGCTAGGGTATGGAAATGCAATATAAATTGAAATAACTAACAAGAATTAAGGGTAAATAGTGTAAATTTAGTGCATAATGTATGTATGCAACAGTAAACATAGTACAGTAAAACAAAAAACATATAAATATGTCAAAATAAAGTCAAGCAAACCGTACATAGGTTATCATAAAATAGAGTAAATTAAAATATAGATGTATAAAATATAGTACTTATAGGGTAGAGAAAGAGTAGGACAATAATAAATATAAATAAATGAAAATTTCGGACTAAATTGATAGCACTAGATGAGAATAGTTTAATTCAAAAGTTAATTAAAATTTCAAAGTACTCAGTGAAGAAATGATGGAACTATTATTTTAATGTTATTTGATTTAGAGAAAACCTCTTTTCTTTGATAGTCACACTGAGATTTTTTTTTTATTCGTGAAGTGATATAAACAATTAAAAAAAAATATATAAATAATGCAAATAACAAACAAATGTTTGTTACCAATGTTATTACACCAATAAGTAATAACAGGTAGAATAAATACTAGAAACCAAAAACTAACAAAGAAAAGAAAAACCAGATGTTTAAGCTAAAGAAGTACATGGTAAATTGCAAGGCAAGGGAAGGCGACTAAAAGAGAAAGTGTAAAAGAAAAAAAGAGATCAACATAAAACCCCCTCTAAAAAAAAACAAGAAAAATAATGGAAAGATCGTAAGAGCCATGATATTTTGTATGGAAAAATCTCAAGCACTCCACCCCTCCCTAGCTTCCGTACCTACATTCAGACTCACAATTCTTATGCCTTTTTCAGCGAGTGATTTCAATTAATTTGGGATAATACATTTTCATAGCTTAGAAATTAATTAAATGATAATATTTTGATAGTACATAATATATGAGTATTTTACAAATATATAATTTGATAGTACAAATATATAATATTTTCTAAAATAAATAACAATATGATACTGAAATAAATAATAATTTCATAAAATAGTATTTTCATTATCGTCAAAAGATAATTACAAGGAAGAAGTAAAAATTTCAAAAGTATATCACCGTTAATAACCGTTAATCACAGTACATAACCATATTCATCGTAATTATAACCGTGAATCACCGTTAATATCCCCGTTGATAAGTGGTTGCATGAAAAAAAGAATGTATTTTGACCTACTTATAGGGGTTGATACTTCATCTAATTTGACAGACTATAGCCATCACGTAAGCCTGACCTCGTAGGCCTGCCATTATCATGGAGATAAAGATCTTTGGAAGCTCGAAAAAAAACTTAGAACAAGAAAATAGCAAAAAAATTAAAATAAATAACAATAGGAGAATTTGACAAATAAATGATGTTTATGTATTTGACACAATCACAGTTATAATAGCTGCAAAATATATTAGACCATACAAAAGGTATAAAACGGATAAAGGGTATGAAATGCGGTGAAGGCAGAATGTGTCCTTGAAAGACACATAGATCAGTTAATTAATTCATTTAATTAATTCATTTTCAATTAATTAATTAGTTAATAAATTCATTTTGTTAATTTGACCAAATACCACATAAAACTTCTAAGAATTGTCAAAAAAACTGCCTGCTTTGAATAAAGTTTCTCTACTCTCACTGGCAGAGTCATTGCTTTATCTTATTTTAGCATGTTAAGACAATATTTCATTTTAACATCAATTTTAAAATTATGCTGAGACCCACCACAGTAATATTGAAAGTTCCCCTGATCTTTCGAACTTAAACTTGGTCATTTTGTTTGATCAAATTAAATAGTGCAATAATGAAAATCGTAAAAGAGATATTAGCAGCTGAGAAGCATGGATCTACTCTCCCAGCAGTATTCTTCAAAGAAGACTTACCTGATAAGTCCTGAACCTACCAGGAAAGTAGACTTACCAAGAATCAGAAGAAACTAAAGCTCAACGACTGCAAAGCGAACAGATTTACAAACTCTTTCATGTGTTATTTCCTTAGTGCAATTAACGAGATACCTTTTTTTTGCTTACTTTGTGACTGGAAAAGTGGCATAACTCAGCAATCATTTCTTAATGCTAAGATAGCTATATAGATAAATGACACGAAAAAAGAGAATGTTAAGATAATTTTTAATTCAAGTTTTTAAAGAAAGCCCCAACCACAAAATTGAAGAGTCACGAAGTTTTTGACTTTTTTAATTCGAGTTTTCATGGATCGTGGGTATACTGGAAGCTGGAAACCTTACTTTTGGAATATACGAAAAGCCTTGCAAGCAATATAAGCTATGTAAGGAAAATTGTGCTCAAAGTGGAAAACACCCATCCGGAATTTGTATGATCCATATGCAAACTTAAATTGGATTTAGGAACTTACGAAACCTTTTATATTATAAAAGGTTTAGAAAAATTGAAAATCCATTTTTAAGAGACAAGATCTCTATATGCATTTATTCAGTAAGGAAGTAGTGGTTGTCAAATGAAAAACAAAAAGGAAGACGGATGAACAATCAGCTAAAGATCAACCAAAAACAAATAAAGCCAAACAGTTTAAGAAGGCCAATCTCACTCAAGTAGAGCTGCCTTTGGAAACCAGCAAATTTTTAAAGTTGAATTTCCAAGGACAAAAACTGTTATCAAATTTAACTAATTACTTTTGCTTATTCTTTTTACGGTTCAGATTAGCCACACCAGCAAAAATATGATATTGCCTTAAAACGTTTATAATCGTAAAAAAAAAAATTATGAAATCGCATTTTTCAGGCCTGAATAAACCTCATACAGGTCCAGAGAGATATAACTTTTATTTTGATGGCCTTAGTACTTTCTATACATATTGTCTTTAGACAGACTGCAGCAGAATATTTATAGTTTGGTTATTTGGTCCAGGGGGCAATAAACTTTTGTTTTGATTTCCGTGGTACCTTATATACATATTGTGTTTAGACAGGCAATTTCAGAGTATTAATTATTTGGCAATTAGTTTGTGAAAAAAGCCGTAGGCGATAAACGTTAAAAGGATGCAAAAGAAAACTAAAATATTTACCATCAATTTTGTTTTCAATAATCAAGTCTTTTGTAGCGAAGCTTCCACGTCGTTTCCTATACTGCTTAAGAGAAATCTGGTTCTTTTTAGCCTCTGGTAAAAAAATAACAGATTCAAAAAAATCTGGTCTGGAAATATCAAAACGGCGGAAAGATGAAATGGAAGCTGGTTCGAAAACAAAGTTGAGATTATTTTCAAGCTAAAAAAGAGGAAGAATAAAATACTCTTTTCAATACGCAGCTCTTAAGTTGTGCTGTTTACTCTAAAAAAGAGGGCGACCCTCCTCGATTTTCTTTTACACGGAGCAAAGATTTATAGCGTTGAACATCATCTTGCTCCACTTCACTCACCCAACCAAAATGAAAACATTCTGACTTTTCAAATCTCAGCAATATGTTTCATAATTATCCCATTCTTTAAGTTTAACAATACTAAATAAAAATCTAAACACTAACTGTATAGTTAATCCCCCCCCCAAGCGTGGCCTTGCCACGATGCATAGTAAGATCATTTCATCTTTTACTTGTTATATCTTTGTGAAGTCTATGTAACGCCTCCTCAATTTTTTTTTCAGTCTGAGCAGTTATTTCAACGCAAGAGACTATTTCCTCACATTTCTATACGATAATATAAATAAACGTTATAAAGCATAATACAAACAAATACAAACAAAAATAAATAGAATAAGCCTTATAAGACTGGTAACAAGGATAACAGATTATATTTACCTATTAATTTTACTTGTAAGCAGATTGAAGCATTTAATTTACCAGAAATTTTAAATCAGCGGAAGGTCAAACCGGCAGGCAGGCCCTTCCTAGTAATTGGAAATATAATGATAGTCCAGTTTTAACTTTTAAATTTTCAAAAACTATTGGGCAAATGATTTTTAATTATTATTTAATACTTAAAGATTGGACAGTGATATAAATAGGAAACCTGTTTTAATTGTAAGCAACTAATAGCATTTGTAAATCCCACTTGCCAACATGTTATAACAGGGGACTTGTCAATAATAAAACAAGAAAATCTTCAAAATATAATGAATAAAGGGGCTAAATTCCGTCTTTCCCATCATTTGCAACCATTAAGTATTCTTGGCAGCTTGGATACTGATTTTGATTTATTTATTGATAATTGGTACAAATAAAAATATAAAATAAAAAGAGTTTTCAAAGTTGAAGATTTTAATTAATAGTAGAATATGACATAAAATATATGCTAAATTAAAAATAAAACATTAAATTATTATTATATAATGCTAATTAATATATTATATTATATAATTGCTAAATTGCTTATATTATATAATTGCTAATCTACTAAATGAAACCGTAATTGCACCGGTGGATAAAGCTAATAACAATTTTGCCATAATTTGTCAGAAGCTGTATTGTGATGTCTTAACAAGGAGTTATGTGCGACCAGTGTTTACGAAAAGCTGAAGTTGGAGGACCAAAATTTAATTGAAAAAAACAGAGGAAATATTATCTAAAAAACTTAATATTAGAATTAATGACAATGATAAAAAGTTCCCTTTCCTATATTGGACTGTAAAATTTCATAAAAATCCCCCAAACCAAGGTTTATTGCTGGAGCGGCTAGATGTTAAACTTAAATTTCTACTACTGACCTCTCTTCAATTTTAAGGAAAATTATAAATAAACTTAAAACCTACTGTTCTGGTATTGAAAAATTTTCGAATCTTAATTCATACTTAATTGTTAATAATTCACTGCAGGTGAGAGACTCTTTAACAATTGTTTCAGCTCAAAGAATTGAGTCTTTCGATTTTGCGACAATGTATGCTAATCTATCACTAAATGTAGTATTAATAAGTTTAAAAATGGTTATTAAGAAATCGTTCCTCTTATCTAGTAAAAGGTTCTAAAAAATATACACTTAAAATACAAATGAAAAAGCTAGACAGATAAACTGCTTTAACACTAAAGTTTTTTCGAGATTTTACAGCTTAAACATGATTTTTGACTTATTAGAATTTGTTTTATATAATACTTATAAAATATTTAATGGTAATTTGTTAAACCGAATTGTAGATATTCCCATAGGGGGGGGGGGGGATGTCAGCTCATTTATAGCTGACTTGTTTTTAAGTCAACACGAATATAAATATATGATGGATAAGAATAATTGAAATAATTTAAAACATGCTTTGTCAAATAATAAAAGATATTTAGATGATATTGGTTTTAAATTATAAGGAATTTATTGATATTTCTAAAAACATTTATCTATCAGAGCTGACTCTTGAACCAAGTCATGGCAGAGGTCTTGAAAATCATTTCTTAGGTTTGAATATTAATATTTCTGATAATAATAAATTAGGTTATAAAATGTATATTAAAACGGGGAATTTTGATTTTGAAGTGATTAATTTCCCGTTCCCAGAAAGTAATATACACTCAAACTTCACATATTCAGCATTTTACTCTCAATTACTTAGATATGAAAGGGTTTGTCGTAAATATATTGATTTTAAAAATAGATGTAAAATTTTAACCCAAGAATTGCTTTTAAGAGGTTTATCTGCAAGTAAATTATTTTGGTAATTTAAAAAATTTAGTTTTGATTATAATGAACTCTTAAGTAAATACCGAAAGAGTTATCTTGCAATACTTAGCGAAATTTTTGTTTGATTCCAATGTCCTTGTTACTGAGAATGGCGAGTCCCTGATCTTTAACAGTAGCCTTACGGCAGATTTTACATATGCTGTTTTCTTAGAAGGTCTTAATTTGTATTCCTTTCCATAAATATTATTTAGGTTACATTTGCATCCATAGAGATGAATTGATAATCTTGTAAAACTGAAACAATTTTTCAGTATTGATATATATATTGGATAGGTTAGGTTGGTTTGGATAGGTTGATCATGCCGGTTAACATAAATACATAGGGCCAAAACCAAGGTAGGATATGTTAGTTCTGAAGTTATTTCGTTGTTTTAGATTTGTTTTTAATACGCTTATATTTTGGGGGTGATACCTAGCATGAGGATACCATAGGATATTTATGGTGTTTACGCCACTTGCCTGGGTAGGGAATTTAAAGTACCGAAACCCTATAGGCAAACCCTATAGGGCTTGTTCAAGTTCTGACCTATATTCATTACTAATGTAGGAAAACAGTCTTCCTTTCTCCTTCTGTCTTTATTTTTTGTTTATACGGTTAATTTTTTTTATCATTTAATATTCATTATTTTATAGTTTCATTTTTTTATGTTTGATTTAATGGTGTGCGTTTACTTGTTTGTTTATGCTGTTGCATAAACAATGATATCAAATAAGAAACGACAAAACAAATAATATTAAATAAGGATATAAAAAATAATATAATTTAAATGGTAAAAATAATTTAAACAAATACAGAAAAAATAATAGTAACATAAAAAAGATAATGTAGGCTGGAAATGGATTACAACGAGACAGGTTTAAAGTGCAATTTTTACTAAATGCCGAACCTCTCTTGAACAGAAAAGAAACGATTGTAAGATATTAATATAAATATTAATAATATAGATATTATAGATATTGATAATATAGATAGTACATATATTAATAATATAGATTTTATAGATAGTAATATATTGAGTGAATTACGGATAAAAGCAGGTTTTGATCACGAATCTAACTCAAACTTAACCACAGTTCTTTATAAACATTTTCTAGATGTTAATAAACAATCAAAATTGGCAAAAAACCGAACTAATCCGAAAGAGGTATCAAGCAGGATTCTAAGTCGTAGACTGGAAAAAATACAAAAAGTTATGAGTCGGAAAACTCGAAAAAAACTTTTGAGGCAACATATTTGCAGGTGTTTTCCTGAAGTTCCAATTCAGACTCAAAGTAAAGATAAATCCTATTGCTTCTAATTCATATTTTCGCATTGCTTCAATTCAAAGTGTCTCAATTAAAATAAATTATGTGGTTCTTTCATAAATAACGCTATATTTTTCCGTTTAATGTTTTCGTCTTTTTCCCTTTGGTAGTTTAAATATTAGAGAGTTTTCCTGAAGTTCTGATTCAGACTAAAAGCAAAAAATAAAAATCACAGTGCTTTTAATTCATATTTGTATATTGCTTCGATTTGAAGTGTCAAAAATGAAAATGCATTATATGATTATTTTATAATTAACGCAATATTTCACCGATTAAAATTCCCAGGTTTCTTTATTTGGTAGCTTAAATATTTGAAATTTTTCCCGAAGTTTCAATTCAGACTAAAAGTAAATTATAAAAATCACAGAGCCTCTAATTCATATTTTTCATATTGCTTCGATTTGAGGTGTCAAAAATTACAATGCATTATGTGATTCTTTTATAATTATTACTTTATTTTGCCGTTTTAAATTACAAGCCTTTTTTCATTTGGTAGCTTAAATATTCGAGCGTTTTGCTGAAGTTCCGATTCAGACTTAAGAGAAAAAATAAAAATCACAGTGCTTCTAATTCATATTTTTTAAGTTGCTTCGATTTGAAGCGTCAAAAATGAAAATGCATTATATTAAAAAAAAAAATTAATACTATATTTTGCCGTTTGAAATTACAAGCTTTCTTCATTTGGTAGCTTAAATATTCGAGTGTTTTCTTAATGTTCAAACGGCAAGATATATCATATTTTAATATTTCATATTTATATTTATAAAAAAAATTATAGATATGAGATCATATATTTCATATTTTTTATATTGCTTCGATTTGAAGTGTCAAAAATGAAAATTCATAATGTGATTCTTTTAAAATTAATACTATATTTTGCCGTTTAAAATTAAAAGCTTTTTTCATTTGATAGCTTAAATATTCGAGTGTTTTCATAAGGTTCCAATTGAAACTAGAAGTAAAAAATAAGAATTACAGTGCTTCTACTTCATATTTCTGTGCTTCATATTTCTAGTGCTTCTACTTCGATTTGAAGTGTCAAAAAAAATGCATTATGTGATTCTTTTATAATTAATACTATATTTTGCCGTTTAAAATTAAAAGCTTTTTTCATTTGGTATCTTAAATGTTTGAGTGTTTTGCTGAAGTTCCAATTCAGACTAAGAGTAAAAAATAAAAATCGCAGTGCTTCTAATTCTTATTTTTTATGTTGCTTCGATTTGAAGTGTCAAAAATGAAAATGCTTTGTATGTTTTTTTTTTATAATTAATACTATATTTTGCCGTTTAAAATTACAAGTTTTTTTCATTTGGTAACTTAAATATTCGAGTATTTTCCTTGATTTCCAATTCAGACTAAAAATAAAAAAATAAAAATCACAGTGTTTTTATTTCATTTATTTATATTGCTTCTATTTGAAGTGTCAAAAATGAAAATGCAACATGTCATTCTATAATAATTAACTCAATTAATTTTAAAAATTCAACTTCCGATTCAGACTAAAAGTAAAAAATAAATCACAGTGATTCTTTTTTAATTATAACTCTGCTTGCCGTTAAAATTAAAAGGTTTTTTATTTGGTAGCTTAAATATACGATTGTTTTCCATAGTTTCCAATTTAGACTAAAAGTAAAAAAATCAAAATCACAGCGCTTCTAATTCATATTTTTTATATTGCTCCGATTTGAAGTTTCAAATATATAAATTCATTATGTGATTCTTTAATAATTAACACGATATTTTGCCGTTTAAAATTTCCAGCTTTCTTCATTTGGTAGCTTAAATATACGAGTGTTTTCCATAGTTTCCAATTCAGACTAAAAGTAAAAAATAAAAATCACAGTGCTTCTAATTCATATTTTTTTATACTACTTCGATTTAAACAGTCAAAAATTACAATACATTATGTGATTCTTTTCTAATTAACACGTTATTTTGCCGTTTAAAATTACAAGCTATTTTCATTTGGTAGGTCAAATATTCGAGTGTTATCCTGAAGTTCCGATTCAAACTAAGATTAAAAGAATAAAAATCACAGTGCTTCTAATTCATATTTTTTAAACTACTTCGATTTAAACAGTCAAAAATTACAATTCATTATGTGATTCTTTTCTAATTAACACGTTATTTTGCCGTTTTGAATTACAAGCTTTTTTTTATTTGGTAGGTCAAATATTCGAGTGTTTTCCTGAAGTTCCGATTCAGACTAAGATTAAAAGAATAAAAATCACAGTGCTTCTAATTCATATTTTTTTTATACTACTTCGATTTAAAGAGTCAAAAATTACAATACATTATGTGATTCTTTTCTAATTAACACGTTATTTTGCCGTTTAAAATTACAAGCTATTTTCATTTGGTAGGTCAAATATTCGAGTGTTTTCCTGAAGTTCCGATTCAGACTAAGATTAAAAGAATAAAAATCACAGTGCTTCTAATTCATATTTTTTAAACTACTTCGATTTAAACAGTCAAAAATTACAATTCATTATGTGATTCTTTTCTAATTAACACTTTATTTTGCCGTTTTAAATT
Organism: Artemia franciscana; assembly: GCF_032884065.1. Taxonomy (NCBI): domain Eukaryota; kingdom Metazoa; phylum Arthropoda; class Branchiopoda; order Anostraca; family Artemiidae; genus Artemia; species Artemia franciscana. The sequence continues at coordinate 43,492,369 of NC_088875.1, forward strand.
ACAAGCTTTTTTTATTTGGTAGGTCAAATATTCGAGTATTTTCCTGAAGTTCCGATTCAGACTAAGATTAAAAGAATAAAAATCACAGTGCTTCTAATTCATATTTTTTTAAACTACTTCGATTTAAACAGTCAAAAATTACAATACATTATGTGATTCTTTTCTAATTAACACGTTATTTTGCCGTTTAAAATTACAAGCTATTTTCATTTGGTAGGTCAAATATTCGAGTGTTTTCCTGAAGTTCCGATTCAGACTAAGATTAAAAGAATAAAAATCACAGTGCTTCTAATTCATATTTTTTTATACTACTTCGATTTAAACTGTCAAAAATTACAATACATTATGTGATTCTTTTCTAATTAACACGTTATTTTGCCGTTTTAAATTACAAGCTTTTTTTTTTATTTGGTAGGTCAAATATTCGAGTGTTTTCCTGAAGTTCCGATTCAGACTAAGATTAAAAGAATAAAAATCACAGTGCTTCTAATTCATATTTTTTTATACTACTTCGATTTAAACAGTGAAAAATTACAATACATTATGAGATTCTTTTCTAATTAACACGTTATTTTGCCGTTTTAAATTACAAGCTTTTTTTCATTTGGTAGGTCAAATATTCGAGTGTTTTCCTGAAGTTCCGATTCAGACTAAGATTAAAAGAATAAAAATCACAGTGCTTCTAATTCATATTTTTTTATACTACTTCGATTTAAAGAGTCAAAAATTACAATACATTATGTGATTCTTTTCTAATTAACACGTTATTTTGCCGTTTTAAATTACAAGCTTTTTTTTATTTGGTAGGTCAAATATTCGAGTGTTTTCCTGAAGTTCCGATTCAGACTAAGATTAAAAGACTAAAAATCACAATGCTTCTAATTCATATTTTTTTATACTACTTCGATTTAAAGAGTCAAAAATTACAATACATTATGTGATTCTTCTCTAATTAACACGTTATTTTGCCGTTTAAAATTACAAGCTTTTTTTCATTTGGTAGGTCAAATATTCGAGTGTTTTCCTGAAGTTCCGATTCAGACTAAGATTAAAAGAATAAAAATCACAGTGCTTCTAATTCATATTTTTTTATACTACTTCGATTTAAAGAGTCAAAAATTACAATACATTATGTAATTCATTTCTAATTAACACGTTATTTTGCCGTTTAAAATTACAAGCTTTTTTTCATTTGGTAGGTCAAATATTCGAGTGTTTTCCTGAAGTTCCAATTTAGACTAAGATTAAAAGAATAAAAATCACAGTGCTTCTAATTCATATTTTTGTATACTACTTCGATTTAAAGAGTCAAAAATTACAATACATTATGTGATTCTTTTCTAATTAACACGTTATTTTGCCATTTTAAATTACAAGCTTTTTTTTATTTGGTAGGTCAAATATTCGAGTGTTTTCCTGAAGTTCCGATTCAGACTAAGATTAAAAGAATAAAAATCACAGTGCTTCTAATTCATATTTTTCTATACTACTTCGATTTAAAGAGTCAAAAATTACAATACATTATGTGATTCTTTTCTAATTAACACGTTATTTTGCCGTTTAAAATTACAAGCTTTTTTTCATTTGGTAGGTCAAATATTCGAGTGTTTTCCTGAAGTCCCGATCCAGACTAAGATTAAAAGAATAAAAATCACAGTGCTTCTAATTCATATTTTTTTATACTACTTCGATTTAAAGAGTCAAAAATTACAATACATTATGTGATTCTTTTCTAATTAACACGTTATTTTGCCGTTTTAAATTACAAGCTTTTTTTTATTTGGTAGGTCAAATATTCGAGTGTTTTCCTGAAGTTCCGATTCAGACTAAGATTAAAAGAATAAAAATCACAGCGCTTCTAATTCATATTTTTTTATACTACTTCGATTTAAAGAGTCAAAAATTACAATACATTATGTGATTCTTTTCTAATTAACACGTTATTTTGCCGTTTTAAATTACAAGCTTTTTTTTATTTGGTAGATCAAATATTCGAGTGTTTTCCTGAAGTTCCGATTCAGACTAAGATTAAAAGAATAAAAATCACAGCGCTTCTAATTCATATTTTTTATATTGCTCCGATTTGAAGTTTCAAATATATAAATTCATTATGTGATTCTTTAATAATTAACACGATATTTTGCTGTTTAAAATTTCCAGCTTTCTTCATTTGGTAGCTTAAATATACGAGTGTTTTCCATAGTTTTCAATTCAGACTAAAAGTAAAAAATAAAAATCACAGTGCTTCTAATTCATATTTTTTTATACTACTTCGATTTAAAGAGTAAAAAATTACAATACATTATGTGATTCTTTTCTAATTAACACGTTATTTTGCCGTTTAAAATTACAAGCTTTTTTTCATTTGGTAGGTCAAATATTCGAGTGTTTTCCTGAAGTTCCGATTCAGACTAAGATTAAAAGAATAAAAATCACAGTGCTTCTAATTCATATTTTTTTATACTACTTTGATTTAAAGAGTCAAAAATTACAATACATTATGTGATTCTTTTCTAATTAACACGTTATTTTGCCGTTTTAAATTACAAGCTTTTTTTTATTTGGTAGGTCAAATTATCGAGTGTTTTCCTGAAGTTCCGATTCAGACTAAGATTAAAAGAATAAAAATCACAGTGCTTCTAATTCATATTTTTGTATACTACTTCGATTTAAAGAGTCAAAAATTACAATACATTATGTAATTCTTTTCTAATTAACAAGTTATTTTGCCGTTTAAAATTACAAGCTTTTTTTCATTTGGTAGGTCAAATATTCGAGTGTTTTTCCTGAAGTTCCGATTCAGACTAAGATTAAAAGAATAAAAAATCACAGTGCTTCTAATTCATATTTTTTTTTATACTACTTCGATTTAAAGAGTCAAAAATTACAATACATTATGTGATTCTTTTCTAATTAACAAGTTATTTTGCCGTTTTAAATTACAAGCTTTTTTTCATTTGGTAGGTCAAATATTCGAGTGTTTTCCTGAAGTTCCGATTCAGACTAAGATTAAAAGAATAAAAATCACAGTGCTTCTAATTCATATTTTTTTATACTACTTCGATTTAAAGAGTCAAAAATTACAATACATTATGTGATTCTTTTCTAATTAACACGTTATTTTGCCGTTTTAAATTACAAGCTTTTTTTTATTTGGTAGTTCAAATATTCGAGTGTTTTCCTGAAGTTCCGATTCAGACTAAGAAGAAAAGAATAAAAATCACAGTGCTTCTAATTCATATTTTTTTATACTACTTCGATTTAAACAGTCAAAAATTACAATAAATTATGTGATTCTTTTCTAATTAACACGTTATTTTGCCGTTTAAATTACAAGCTTTTTTTTATTTGGTAGGTCAAATATTCGAGTGTTTTCCTCAAGTTCCGATTCAGACTAAGATTAAAAGAATAAAAATCACAGTGCTTCTAATTCATATTTTTTTATACTACTTTGATTTAAAGAATCAAAAATTACAATACATTATGTGATTCTTTTTTAATTAACACGTTATTATGCCGTTTAAAATTACAAGCTTTTTTTCATTTGGTAGGTAAAATATTTGAGTGTTTTCCTGAAGCTCTGATTCAGACTAAGATTAAAAGAATAAAAATCACAGTGCTTCTAATTCATATTTTTTTATACTACTTCGATTTAAAGAGTAAAAAATTACAATACATTATGTGATTCTTTTCTAATTAACACGTTATTTTGCCGTTTAAAATTACAAGCTTTTTTTCATTTGGTAGGTCAAATATTCGAGTGTTTTCCTGAAGTTCCGATTCAGACTAAGATTAAAAGAATAAAAATCACAGTGCTTCTAATTCATATTTTTTTATACTACTTCGATTTAAAGAGTCAAAAATTACAATACATTACGTGATTCTTTTCTAATAAACACGTTATTTTGCCGTTTTAAATTACAAGCTTTTTTTTATTTGGTAGGTCAAATATTCGAGTGTTTTCCTGAAGTTCCGATTCAGACTAAGATTAAAAGAATAAAAATCACAGTGCTTCTAATTCATATTTTTTTTATACTACTTCGATTTAAAGAGTCAAAAATTACAATACATTATGTGATTCTTTTCTAATTAACACGTTATTTTGCCGTTTTAAATTACAAGCTTTTTCTTATTTGGTAGGTCAAATATTCAAGTGTTTTCCTGAAGTTCCGATTCAGACTAAGATTAAAAGAATAAAAATCATAGTGCTTCTAATTCATATTTTTTTTATACTACTTCGATTTAAAGAGTCAAAAATTACAATACATTATGTGATTCTTTTCTAATTAACACGTTATTTTGCCGTTTTAAATTACAAGCTTTTTTTATTTGGTAGGTCAAATATTCGAGTGTTTTCCTGAAGTTCCGATTCAGACTAAGATTAAAAGAATAAAAATCACAGTGCTTCTAATTCATATTTTTTTATACTACTTCGATTTAAAGAGTCAAAAATTACAATACATTATGTGATTCTTTTCTAATGAACACGTTATTTTGCCGTTTTAAATTACAAGCTTTTTCTTATTTGGTAGGTCAAATATTCAAGTGTTTTCCTGAAGTTCCGATTCAGACTAAGATTAAAAGAATAAAAATCATAGTGCTTCTAATTCATATTTTTTTTATACTACTTCGATTTAAAGAGTCAAAAATTACAATACATTATGTGATTCTTTTCTAATTAACACGTTATTTTGCCGTTTTAAATTACAAGCTTTTTTTTATTTGGTAGGTCAAATATTCGAGTGTTTTCCTGAAGTTCCGATTCAGACTAAGATTAAAAGAATAAAAATCACAGTGCTTCTAATTCATATTTTTTTATACTACTTCGATTTAAAGAGTCAAAAATTACAATACATTATGTGATTCTTTTCTAATTAACACGTTATTTTGCCGTTTTAAATTACAAGCTTTTTTTCATTTGGTAGGTCAAATATTCGAGTGTTTTCCTGAAGTTCCGATTCAGACTAAGATTAAAAGAATAAAAATCACAGTGCTTCTAATTCATATTTTTTTATACTACTTCGATTTAAAGAGTCAAAAATTACAATACATTATGTGATTCTTTTCTAATTAACACGTTATTTTACCGTTTTAAATTACAAGCTTTTTTTTATTTGGTAGGTCAAATATTTGAGTGTTTTCCTGAAGTTCCGATTCAGCCTAAGATTAAAAGAATAAAAATCACAGTGCTTCTAGTTCATATTTTTTTATACTACTTCGATTTAAAGAGTCAAAAATTACAAAACATTATGTGATTCTTTTCTAATTAACACGTTATTTTGCCGTTTTAAATTACAAGCTTTTTTTTATTTGGTAGGTCAAATATTCGAGTGTTTTCCTGAAGTTCCGATTCAGACTAAGATTAAAAGAATAAAAATCACAGTGCTTCCAATTCATATTTTTTTTATACTACTTCGATTTAAGGAGTCAAAAATTACAATACATTATGTGATTCTTTTCTAATTAACACGTTATTTTGCCGTTTTAAATTACAAGCTTTTTTTTATTTGGTAGGTCAAATATTCGAATGTTTTCCTGAAGTTCCGATTCAGACTATTTTCTAATTAACACGTTATTTTGCCGTTTTAAATTACAAGCTTTTTTTCATTTGGTAGGTCAAATATTCGAGTGTTTTCCTGAAGTTCCAATTCAGACTAAGATTAAAAGAATAAAAATCACAGTGCTTCTAATTCATATTTTTTTATACTACTTCGATTTAAAGAGTCAAAAATTACAATACATTATGTGATTCTTTTCTAATTAACACGTTATTTTGCCGTTTTAAACTCCAAGCTTTTTTTTATTTGGTAGGTCAAATATTCGAGTGTTTTCCTGAAGTTCCGATTCAGACTAAGATTAAAAGAATAAAAATCACAGTGCTTCTAATTCATATTTTTTTATACTACTTCGATTTAAAGAGTCAAAAATTACAATACATTATGTGATTCTTTTCTAATTAACACGTTATTTTGCCTTTTTAAATTACAAGCTTTTTTTCATTTGGTAGGTCAAATATTCGAGTGTTTTCCTGAAGTTCCGATTCAGACTAAGATTAAAAGAATAAAAATCACAGTGCTTCTAATTAATATTTTTTTATACTACTTCGATTTAAAGAGTCAAAAATTACAATACATTACGTGATTCTTTTCTAAAAAAACGTTATTTTGCCGTTTTAAATTAAAAGCTTTTTTTATTTGGTAGGTCAAATATTCGAGTGTTTTCCTGAAGTTCCGATTCAGACTAAGATTAAAAGAATAAAAATCACAATGCTTCTAATTCATATTTTTTTTATACTACTTCGATTTAAAGAGTCAAAAATTACAATACATTATGTGATTCTTTTCTAATTAACACGTTATTTTGCCGTTTTAAATTACAAGCTTTTTCTTATTTGGTAGGTCAAATATTCAAGTGTTTTCCTGAAGTTCCGATTCAGACTAAGATTAAAAGAATAAAAATCATAGTGCTTCTAATTCATATTTTTTTATACTACTTCGATTTAAAGAGTCAAAAATTACAATACATTATGTGATTCTTTTCTAATTAACACGTTATTTTGCCGTTTTAAATTACAAGTTTTTTTTATTTGGTAGGTCAAATATTCGAGTGTTTTCCTGAAGCTCCGATTCAGACTAAGATTAAAAGAATAAAAATCACAGTGCTTCTAATTCATATTTTTTTATACTACTTCGATTTAAAGAGTCAAAAATTACAATACATTATGTGATTCTTTTCTAATTAACACGTTATTTTGCCGTTTTAAATTACAAGCTTTTTTTCATTTGGTAGGTCAAATATTCGAGTGTTTTCCTGAAGTTCCGATTCAGACTAAGATTAAAAGAATAAAAATCATAGTGCTTCTAATTCATATTTTTTTTATACTACTTCGATTTAAAGAGTCAAAAATTACAATACATTATGTGATTCTTTTCTAATTAACACGTTATTTTGCCGTTTTAAATTACAAGCTTTTTTTATTTGGTAGGTCAAATATTCGAGTGTTTTCCTGAAGTTCCGATTCAGACTAAGATTAAAAGAATAAAAATCACAGTGCTTCTAATTCATATTTTTTTATACTACTTCGATTTAAAGAGTCAAAAATTACAATACATTATGTGATTCTTTTCTAATTAACACGTTATTTTGCCGTTTTAAATTACAAGCTTTTTTCTTATTTGGTAGGTCAAATATTCAAGTGTTTTCCTGAAGTTCCGATTAAGACTAAGATTAAAAGAATAAAAATCATAGTGCTTCTAATTCATATTTTTTTATACTACTTCGATTTAAAGAGTCAAAAATTACAATACATTATGTGATTCTTTTCTAATTAACACGTTATTTTGCCGTTTTAAATTACAAGCTTTTTTTTATTTGGTAGGTCAAATATTCGAGTGTTTTCCTGAAGTTCCGATTCAGACTAAGATTAAAAGAATAAAAATCAAAGTGCTTCTAATTCATATTTTTTTATACTACTTCGATTTAAAGAGTCAAAAATTACAATACATTATGTGATTCTTTTCTAATTAACACGTTATTTTGCCGTTTTAAATTACAAGCTTTTTGTCATTTGGTAGGTCAAATATTCGAGTGTTTTCCGGAAGTTCCGATTCAGACTAAGATTAAAAGAATAAAAATCACAGTGCTTCTAATTCATATTTTTTTATACTACTTCGATTTAAAGAGTCAAAAATTACAATACATTATGTGATTCTTTTCTAATTAACACGCTATTTTACCGTTTTAAATTACAAGCTTTTTTTATTTGGTAGGTCAAATATTTGAGTGTTTTCCTGAAGTTCCGATTCAGACTAAGATTAAAAGAATAAAATCACAGTGCTTCTAGTTCATATTTTTTTATACTACTTCGATTTAAAGAGTCAAAAATTACAAAACATTATGTGATTCTTTTCTAATTTACACGTTCTTTTGCCGTTTTAAATTACAAGCTTTTTTTTATTTGGTAGGTCAAATATTCGAGTGTTTTCCTGAAGTTCCGATTCAGACTAAGATTAAAAGAATAAAAATCACAGTGCTTCTAATTCATATTTTTTTTATACTACTTCGATTTAAAGAGTCAAAAATTACAATACATTATGTGATTCTTTTCTAATTAACACGTTATTTTGCCGTTTTAAATTACAAGCTTTTTTTATTTGGTAGGTCAAATATTCGAATGTTTTCCTGAAGTTCCGATTCAGACTATTTTCTAATTAACACGTTATTTTGCCGTTTTAAATTACAAGCTTTTTTTCATTTGGTAGGTCAAATATTCGAGTGTTTTCCTGAAGTTCCAATTCAGACTAAGATTAAAAGAATAAAAATCACAGTGCTTCTAATTCATATTTTTTTATACTACTTCGATTTAAAGAGTCAAAAATTACAATACATTATGTGATTCTTTTCTAATTAACACGTTATTTTGCCGTTTTAAACTACAAGCTTTTTTTATTTCGTAGGTCAAATATTCGAGTGTTTTCCTGAAGTTCCGATTCAGGCTAAGATTAAAAGAATAAAAATCACAGTGCTTCTAATTCATATTTTTTTATACTACTTCGATTTAAAGAGTCAAAAATTACAATACATTATGAGATTCTTTTCTAATTAACACGTTATTTTGCCGTTTTAAATTACAAGCTTTTTTTCATTTGGTAGGTCAAATATTCGAGTTTTTTCCTGAAGTTCCGATCCAGACTAAGATTAAAAGAATAAAAATCACAGTGCTTCTAATTCATATTTTTTATACTACTTCGATTTAAAGAGTCAAAAATTACAATACATTATGTAATTCTTTTCTAATTAACACGTTATTTTGCCGTTTTAAATTACAAGCTTTTTTTTATTTGGTAGGTCAAATATTCGAGTGTTTTCCTGAAGTTCCGATTCAGACTAAGATTAAAAGAATAAAAATCACAGTGCTTCTAATTCATATTTTTTTATACTACTTCGATTTAAAGAGTCAAAAATTACAATACATTATGTGATTCTTTTCTAATTAACACGTTATTTTGCCGTTTTAAATTACAAGCTTTTTCTTATTTGGTAGGTCAAATATTCAAGTGTTTTCCTGAAGTTCCGATTAAGACTAAGATTAAAACAATAAAAATCATAGTGCTTCTAATTCATATTTTTTTTATACTACTTCGATTTAAAGAGTCAAAAATTACAATACATTATGTGATTCTTTTCTAATTAACACGTTATTTTGCCGTTTTAAATTACAAGCTTTTTTTATTTGGTAGGTCAAATATTCGAGTGTTTTCCTGAAGTTCCGATTCAGACTAAGATTAAAAGAATAAAAATTAAAGTGCTTCTAATTCATATTTTTTTATACTACTTCGATTTAAAGAGTCAAAAATTACAATACATTATGTGATTCTTTTCTAATTAACACGTTATTTTGCCGTTTTAAATTACAAGCTTTTTTTCATTTGGTAGGTCAAATATTCGAGTGTTTTCCTGAAGTTCCGATTCAGACTAAGATTAAAAGAATAAAAATCACAGTGCTTCTAATTCATATTTTTTTATACTACTTCGATTTAAAGAGTCAAAAATTACAATACATTATGTGATTCTTTTCTAATTAACACGCTATTTTACCGTTTTAAATTACAAGCTTTTTTTTATTTGGTAGGTCAAATATTTGAGTGTTTTCCTGAAGTTCCGATTCAGACTAAGATTAAAAGAATAAAAATCACAGTGCTTCTAGTTCATATTTTTTTATACTACTTCGATTTAAAGAGTCAAAAATTACAAAACATTATGTGATTCTTTTCTAATTAACACGTTCTTTTGCCGTTTTAAATTACAAGCTTTTTTTTATTTGGTAGGTCAAATATTCGAGTGTTTTCCTGAAGTTCCGATTCAGACTAAGATTAAAAGAATAAAAATCACAGTGCTTCTAATTCATATTTTTTTTATACTACTTCGATTTAAAGAGTCAAAAATTACAATACATTATGTGATTCTTTTCTAATTAACCCGTTATTTTGCCGTTTTAAATTACAAGCTTTTTTATTTGGTAGGTCAAATATT